>NC_051163.1:158580786-158639105 GCF_013339745.2 Dermacentor silvarum | reverse complement strand
CTTATTTCTTACACCGTGATGCAAGCGCACACGGTGCGGCCTGCCGCGCCAGGCGGCTTCCTATGAGAGAGAGCGTGAGGGGCTGTAGTTGCATATGCGGCCGCTGTTGGGCGCCACGGGGCGTGGACGGGTAAACGCGGGAAAAAGCGTACCGGCGGCGCTCTCACGGACGCTGCCGCAGCAAATCAGTCATTCGGAGGACCACGATTTCGCAGCGGAGCTTTTATGTGCCTGCCACCAGCTTTTGTACGCTCTCGGGTATTCTTCCTGGGAAGTACTGCCCATGCGGCACTATGCCGCGTAACTGTTGTGTGCCACGGTGCACAAGCAACGCGAAGAAGAATCCAGGCATCCGCTACCACGAGTTTCCGTCAGATGCAGGACGACGATCCCAGTGGCTGCACAACATCTCACGGCAAGATTCCAGTGGCAAAGCAAGCAAGTGGGAGCCTAACGACTCATCACTGGTATGTTCCCTGTTTGTTCCCTGCATTTAAAGAAGATGATTACCGCAAGACAACAAAGTATAGGGTCTTGCTTTCGGCTGCAGTTCCTTCAGTTTTTCCTAATTATCCGTCATACATGAGAAGGGAGAATACACAATGAAGTAGGAAAAATCCCCGGAAATGTGTGTCGCTAAGTTTGCCAGATGACCACAGTGATGTTGTGACCAGTGACAGTGGAGATTGCTGCGCGATAAATCAATCGGAAGGCGAAATTCATGGTTCCGTTATTGAACTCGCGACTGAAACTGCAAGAGAAAATAGTGACCAGAACGCTTTGTTGTTGGATGGTGCATCGTAAACCGATCTCGACATTGACGGCATGATGAAGAAGTTAAAGAAAACCATTAATCGGCTCGAGATGAAACTTTTTCGCCTCAAAAAGGCGCTGCAGACGCTTCAAGACGGCTACGATGAAGCGCGCGGGCGCCTGAGAGCGTACGGTGAGAGTAAAGAAATTCAGCAGTTTTTGACCGTGTTAACAGCTACCGAACAAGGCGAGAAAGCGGCTTTGTTCATTCAAAATCAAGTAGTTAACTTTCATGTGAAAAATCCGGCATATAGCGAGGCTATCCTAAGGGATTGTGTTCTCTGGAAGGCTTGCTCTAAAAAGGCTACAGTCACGTCCGGGCTCTCTTCAAGCTTCCCTGTCGCACCTCGTTGCAAAAGTACGTGGGTAAATCAACAGGCGAGGTTGATCAAAGAGCGCCTGCGTTTGGAAAGAGAAGGCTTGGTTGTGGAGCAGGAGCGAATGAGCTCCCTTATTATTGACGAAATGGCAATACAACAAAAAGTTATATATGATCGCCAAGTGGACAAAATTTTTGGCCTCGTCGACATGGGACCTGGCTCGGAGCAAGATGCAATGGCAGCACCTCGGGTTGCAAACCGCCTTCTGTGCTTTACCCTCAGAGGACTTTCAACCCCATATGTCATACCTCTTGGCTATTTTTTTACTCGGTGTTTGAAGGGCGAGCAACTGAGTAACATCACAGCAGAGGTGATGAAACTTACTGAGGAAGCGGGATTCCGTATTGTGCGGGTTGTGACCGACAACCACCAAACAAATGTCTCGCTGTTCAAAAGCGTTTCCGACGACGGCACGCTTTCCCACGTGGTGACCCACCCAGTGCGTGTAGGTGATCCGCTCTTCCTTTCTTTTGATCAAAACCATCTGATCAAGAATCTCCGGAACAATTTTCTGGAAAGAGAGCTATTAGACGGGGATCAGCTAATCAAAGGCGGTGTCTACATGGAAAAGCTGTTCGAAATAGTCTCAGCTGCTGGTGAAGCCTGTAAGGTTCCTCACCCGTGCTCATGTTGAACCAAATAAATTGGAAAAACAGAAAGTTAAGTTTGCTAAGAGCGAAGCAAATCTTTTCTGAAGTTATTATAGCTACGTTAAAATTCCTCCAAGAAAACCTGAAGTGCCATCCTGACGCGGCAGAATTCCAGGACTGCCTCGCCACCATTTTTTTTATGGAAATGGTAGCTAAAGGGTACGCCATTCACGACATTGGAGGTTTAAAGCTGGGTGGCCAGCAGGAGGAGCCCTTGTACGCGACAGACGACGAAAGGCTTTTATGGCTGGAAGTGGATTTTATCAACTATATTGAGGATTTACAGCTTTCTGGCAGCCGATCAAAGCAGAAGATCACAAAGGAGACTTACGAGGCGACGTTGCTGACAACTAGGTCTACAGTCGCAGTAATAGAATACCTTCTAGATCATGTCAAGTAAGTTTTTCTCTTGTACGCATTAAATTTCTCCCTGCTTCAATTGTAATTTCACCGACTCCTTCTGCTGTATCGACTGTCCCCAGGTTCCGGTACGTTCTGATTCGGGGATTTAACAGTGACCCCGTGGAATCATTCTTCAGCTGTCTGAGGCAGTTCAACGGGGGCAACGACAGAGTCGATGCTCGGGCAGCTGTCTTCTCCGTGGAGAAACTTCTAAAGGTTAGAACTGTTATAATTAAATACTAGGGAACCATAACATTGCTCACTTTCTTTTTCTGTAGGTTGGGATCTTGCATGCGGCAAAGACAGGCAACGTATCGTCCAGTTCTTAGTCCAACGCTGTCGTCAGCCTGCAGAGCCAACACAATGATGTTCCTAATTGCCCAGTTGAAATCAAACCTGCTGCCAGGAAGCTTTCAGGCGAGCTCCAGTGCATGAACTACTGGTTACATGCGCAAGATGAGCTCGAAATTGCTCCAATTGCCTTTTTGGCCGGCTACCTCGCCCGTGCCTGTGATGAAAATCAATCAATCAATCAATCAATCATTTTATTTCAGCATCAATGAAAATCAATGACACTTGGTGGGTACAGACAAAAAGCCTTTAATCAGGCTTGACAGGGTCTGTACCCCCGGGCTTGCCAAACAAGGCACATGATTATACAATACAGAAGTACTAAGGAACCAATCTGCATATTATAAGGAAGATAGGTTTTTCACTGAATGGTCGTGGCACCATTTAGGAATAAACTGCAACACACTATATCATAAATGCGCTAGTAAGGTCGGAAATGCTAAAGGAACTGATAATGCCATCTTTATACAAATACAAACAAGACACGCGAGCATGTTACATGTGAAGGTCTGAATTATTAAGTAGCACAGGTAACTGGTATTTTACCATTTGTGTACCGTAATTTGTTCGTATTCTAGGCACCCTCCAGACTTCGCGTACCCTCAGGGTGCGCACATGCTCAGCCTGTCTTAACCCAGACAATTCTGTAAAAAACGTGTCGTTGTTTTTCGTAGCCAATGTATAGCGTTTCTGTAACATTGAACGGTAAACCTCATTCACTGGTAATAGATTGAGAGCCTTGAAAATTGGTTCCGTGTGTGCGTCGTATGCAGCATTAATGATATTTCGAAGTGCTTTCTTTTGAAGTTTTTGTAGTTTTTCAGTGTTAGTTTTGGTGGTCGTGCCCCAAACTAAGTAACAGTACGATAGGTTGGACAAAAATAGCGATTTGTAAATTAACAACTTTATGTTCTGAGGCAGGATGTAGCGAAATTTGCATAAGATGCCTAAAGTTTTTGAAAGTTTATTTAAGGTTGCATTTAATTGATCTGTCCACGTCATATGTTCTTCAAAAATGACGCCAAGGCTTCTAGCTACGCGTGAAAGCTCTATAGTTGATGACCCTAATTTTAAGTTGTCGGTGATATTCAGCCTTTTGTTCTGAGGGCGAAATAATACTGCATTTGTCTTTGCCGCATTTAAGTTCAATGAATTGGCAACACTCCACGTGTGGATTTTTATTAGCACTGCGTTGCCTTTTTCTATGAGTTTTGAAGGGTCATGGCCTCGAATAAAAATACTTGTGTCGCTCCGCGTAAATGATAAACTTAGTGTTAGCACAAGTATTTATGATGTCATTTATGTACACGTTGAAGAGTAAAGGGCCCAAAATACTGCCTTGAGGCACACCAGCAGTAACTGGCTTGAATTCGGATACAAAGTCGTTAACAGTGACTTGCTGCCGACGGTGATGAAAGTAAGAAGTGATATGTTTTAGGAAAGTACCCCTAAAGCCATAATGTTGCAATTTCTCAAACAAGGAATAGTGATTAATTGAGTCAAATGCTTTTGAGTAGTCAATGAAAATGCCTAGTGTACATAGATGATCTTCAAATGACTGCAAGATAAATTCCTTTTGCCTCAGAAGAGCCGTTTCAGTTGAACAACCCTTCCGGAAGCCATACTGGCAAGGCGTAATAATGTTGTGCTTCGTAGTAAAACTGGACATGCGTTTATATATCAATTTTTCAATGCATTTCGAGAAAACGGGAATTATTGAAATAGGCCTATAGTTAGATAAATTATTGATATCACCACCCTTGTATATTACGGTTACTTTTGAAATCTGAAGTTGTTTAGGGAAAATACCAACAACAAACATTAGGTCACATGCTCTAGAATTGGCGCGATAGTATCGATAACATATTTTACAGGTTGTATCTGTAAGTCATCAACGTCGGTGCACATACTGTTTCTCAGTGACATGACAGAACTTACAATTTCATGCACGGTAGTGGGAAACAAGAATGTACTTTCCTGTATTTGTGTTCTTAAGTACTGGATGCATTTGGGATCGTGCTTACTTTTTACTAATGATGTGAAATAGTCGTTGAAAGAGTTCGCTAATCGTGTATCTGTTAATGTGTCGCCTTTAATGTTAATTGATAAAGTGGATTGTTCTTGGGGGTCACCGTGGAGCACGTTGTTCAAACGCTTCCACACAAGGTGTGGCCTTTTAAGTACCTCGGGAGAAAAAAGATTACTGAGGTAGGTCTGTTTTGCTCCACGGAGCTGTTTGTTGAGTTTATTCCGGAAACGCTTAAAGGCAAGCAGGTCTGTTAGAGCTCTTGTTTTCATAAAAGTTTGGTACAGTTTGTCTTTTTCTTTCATACTCTTTAGGTGTTCCCACGCGACCCATGGTTTACGGGCTTTCCGAGCTCGCTTTCGTAATTTACGTGGAAAACATTGGTCATATACCACCTTGAAAACTTTTATGAACTCAATATAGGCTTTCTCTGGTTCAACAGTTTCTAATACTTTGCTCCAGTCAGTGAGACGCAAATGAGAGCGAAAACGTTCCAGAGTGTAAGAATTTAACTGCCTGTAAGTTTTGGTAGACGGGTGCTGTAACGTGTTGGAGGGCTTCATATATTCCGATAGAAGATAAATCGGTAAGTGATCGCTCACGTGAGAACTGATAACACCAGCACTGAGATGCTCGGAGGGAATATTGGTAATCAAGACGTCTAGTAGTGTCGAAGAAGTTGGTTGTACTCGTGTCGGTAGACTTATTGCGTTAATATAATTGTTCGCATCTAAGATTCTACAAAATTCTTGATTATTTGATGATTGTTGCAAGCAGTCAATGTTTATGTCACCTCCCAGAATGACAGTGACACCATCATCATTGAAATAGCTAAGGTACCTCTCTAAAAATGTAAAGAAATTCGAAACAGTCGCGTGGGGCGGACGATACATCACGGTGTACACTTTAACGTCATTTCTGACGGTGAGCACTTCATAATCTGAAGTGATTTTGGAAAATTCTTCCACAATAACACAACTCGAACTATTTTTTACTAACAGCATGACACCGCCTCCTTTTCTTAAGGTACGGTTTAGAAAGAAAGAAGTATATCCTGGAATTTTCAGCACTTCTGCAGCATCACGGTACCATGTCTCGGTAAACATCAGAATATCAAATTGAAAATCCATGCGCAATAATAAGCATTGTATTTCTTGCTCTTTATTTCTAGCGGACTGGGTGTTAATATGCAGTACAGAGGATGAATATTTGTTACGTGATAACCTGCGAATTTCTGAAACTGACAACAGGCAGTTTTCCATGTTCACTTATTGAAATGATTTGCATGTGCTTGCTTACTCTATCTTATCTAGGTCACTGAGCTTCGTGACGCGAAGCACACGTGACGACTCATTTTTCCTTGTAAAGATTTTGCCTTCTTTCGTCCAGCTGAAACGCCAGTTCTCATTTTTCTTGGCTACTGTTTTTCCAAGTAGCACTTTCAATGTGGGGCAAAGATGCTCATTTATATAGATAGGCTGACGATCCTGGTGTCCGATGTCGGCAGTGGTTACGCGTTTTTTTCGTGCCTTTTCAAGCAGGGCATTCCGTTTTGAGCGGTTATGGAACTGGACAACAATGTTATGTCTTGAGGCGTCCCGTGTTGGTACACAGTGGCAAACTTCAATGTCACTTTCTGATACCGGTTCGTCCACTGCATTGCCAATAGCTGCAAGCACGCTCTCGAGTTTTTCGTTCTGTGTCGTAGGAACACCCTTAATCTCGATGTTCTTGTTTCTAGAGTATTGTTCTAGTTGGGTGATTCTAAGTTCGTTCTCAGTCACTTTGTCTCTTAGCAGCGGGCATTCACTCGTGAGGGAGCTGTTGGCTCCCTTCAGTTCGGCGTTTTCAGTTTCAACTTTTTTCAGTTGGTTTGCCATGTCTTCAAAAGCTTTATTCATGAAATCAAGAGATGCCTTGATCTCGCGATGCTCTTTGCGCAGTTCCCTCTCGAGCGACTGGCGCATTTCAGTCAAGTCATGTCTTAGCTCCTTCACAAGTTTGCCCACTTCAGTACGGGATAAGCTCATGGCAAAGGACAGCACAGTACAATTTTGATGGCAGCAGCAGCAACAGTGAAAAATTAATGCACTAATAAATCGCGGTTACAAGAGAATTTCAGACCTGCGATCAGTAGAAGGATGATTGTGAGCGACGTTGCAAGCCTGCTGCCGCTGCTGCCAAATGGACGGTGCCAGCCGATGGTCCTGTAGAAATACTGATGGTCCCTGGCGGCACAGTCGCCTTCTGGAGTGACGTCACAGACTATTAAGACCGTCGCCGTCCCCCAGGAAAAAACGAGTGATGTTGCCACCAACTTCTTCACGTACGTATCGGCACTGGTGGTATCTGCGATCAGTAGAAGGATGATTGTGAGCGACGTTGCAAGCCTGCTGCCGCTGCTGCCAAATGGACGGTGCCAGCCGATGGTCCTGTAGAAATACTGATGGTCCCTGGCGGCACAGTCGCCTTCTGTAGTGACGTCACAGACTATTAAGACCGTCGCCGTCCCCCAGGAAAAAACGAGTGATGTTGCCACCAACTTCTTCACGTACGTATCGGCACTGGTGGTATCTGCGATCAGTAGAAGGATGATTGTGAGCGACGTTGCAAGCCTGCTGCCGCTGCTGCCAAATGGACGGTGCCAGCCGATGGTCCTGTAGAAATACTGATGGTCCCTGGCGGCACAGTCGCCTTCTGGAGTGACGTCACAGACTATTAAGACCGTCGCCGTCACCCAGGAAAAAACGAGTGATGTTGCCACCAACTTCTTCACGTACGTATCGGCACTGGTGGTATCTGCGATCAGTAGAAGGATGATTGTGAGCGACGTTGCAAGCCTGCTGCCGCTGCTGCCAAATGGACGGTGCCAGCCGATGGTCCTGTAGAAATACTGATGGTCCCTGGCGGCACAGTCACCTTCTGGAGTGACGTCACAGACTATTAAGACCGTCGCCGTCCCCCAGGAAAAAACGAGTGATGTTGCCACCAACTTCTTCACGTACGTATCGGCACTGGTGGTATCTGCGATCAGTAGAAGGATGATTGTGAGCGACGTTGCAAGCCTGCTGCCGCTGCTGCCAAATGGACGGTGCCAGCCGATGGTCCTGTAGAAATACTGATGGTCCCTGGCGGCACAGTCGCCTTCTGTAGTGACGTCACAGACTATTAAGACCGTCGCCGTCCCCCAGGAAAAAACGAGTGATGTTGCCACCAACTTCTTCACGTACGTATCGGCACTGGTGGTATCTGCGATCAGTAGAAGGATGATTGTGAGCGACGTTGCAAGCCTGCTGCCGCTGCTGCCAAATGGACGGTGCCAGCCGATGGTCCTGTAGAAATACTGATGCTCCCTGGCGGCACAGTTGCCTTCTGGAGTGACGTCACAGACTATTAAGACCGTCGCCGTCCCCCAGGAGAAAACGAGGAAAAAGGTATGAACTCGAATGTTAAAACATTCGCGGCTACGCGATCTGAAAGAACTGGTTCGTTGAACCACGTGAGCTGCAATTAGCATCCTTGTTTTTTTTTTTTTTTTTAGGATTGTCAGACACATTTGTTAAGCAAAACAGAAACAATTCTTGTTCTAGCGCAAAAGAAACCTTCATGGCTCATTCCTCAATTTTACGAAAGTAGTGCCGCTCATTGCTTTATTGATTGTTCTTAATTTATTGAATTTCACAGCTCTTATGCCATCAATGCAAGGAACTCCTGCAAGTGTCAAACCCGACGGAGGCAGTTTATGGGTTAATAAAAAACCTTGACTGCGGGCATCTAAAGTGCCCGACACCAGAACTCATCGGAATCTGCCAGCTGACGTGCAACTTTATCAACAAAGTAATGAAATCTGTGGAGGTGAGAAGGAGCGGAAAGCTATGCACGTTGCTCCTCTCAGCACTGCTGCCGCACTTCACCCGATGTCCCGCCTTGATGTGCGAAGTGAACGATCCGGAGCATTCCAAGAAACTTTCTGAAATGCTTTGGAGGAAGTTACTTCGACCTTTGCCCTGCAACTGGGCTGGCAACGTAAATGCAATGGTTGAGCGTCTTTTAAAGCTGGTACAAAAACCACTATCAAGAAAAGTCTTGAGACTCTGAGGCGAGTCAATGGGCTTGATGTTTTATAATAACATGCGCAGCCCAAAAGACAAGAAACATGGGCAGGTAAAAGCGCGAACTTGGCATTCAATAAATGCACTTCGTGCCGTTTGTCCGTATTTCATATTCACTGTTGGAATTATGCGTGGAATGAAAGTTATCTTGCGGAAGATTGTCTTTTATGTGACGCGAATTCACTTCTGCGAGATGGGCGCAAACACATGAGAAGCATTAGTTTTTGGCTGTGGTACGTGATATTTCATCATATGGTACTATCAGCGGGTTTAGAGGCAGCTGCCTCTAAATAAGTTCGAATAAGTTTTCGAAATTGCAGCTGTTTGCGAAGTATGTTTTTATCTGATTGTAATGATTAAACGCGAATGGCCAAACATATTAAGACACAAATGGAGAACTTGGAGTGTTAGGCAAGGTAAAACACCTCTAGAACGGCTAGCTGAGATTCTATTGGATACCGGGAAATTATGCCCGTGATTACTTCTTCGAACACCAATCGGTGCGCGAAGTCGCCTCTCGGAGATGCAGGGCAAGCCCGTAAATTCCCCAACAGCTGCAGCTGTCGTAAAGCAAGAGTGGTAATGAACAATTGTGTGCTTTAGGTGGCTTTTAAACGAATATTTTGCGCGTGGTGGAATGACGCACGCGCCCAAGCAAAACCACAGCAGCGCGCGGCGCATTTCATCCCACGCGCACTCGCAACAACCGTCCCTCGGGTACCTCGATGCCAGCGGCGCCGGTCAGGGTGGAGACAACCCCACTGGCGCCGCCATATTGAATCACACGAGCTCAGACTCAGCTACGCTTGCGTTCATAAAGTGTTACTCGCGGCGCGCTTCCAAGTGCTTTGCCTTGATGAGGATTTTTTTATCGGTATCGCATCTGCACATCTTTATAACCAATAGCCGTTAACTCGTCGAAGGTCGAAGACTTAAATGTATGGCGCCGGGAACATGCCCCAAGTTGCCTAATTCAATCACATTTAATATGCCGTGTGTATGTTTGAAATACGCACTATTCTTTTTGCGCTTCGATGCTTGGTATATAAGGTTTGCGACCTCCTGTGTGTGGAAGTTTTTCTTTTTCGTTGTTGTATTTTGGTTTACACGTCACGCCTCCTTTACCGTAGACAGCCACTCGTGCACGGCGGTTAGTTTCCCTTGCGTTGCGCATGCTCTTCGCGTTCGTTGCAATTATTTGACGATATCTACGCGCAATTTAGCTTTTTTTGCCCACAAAACTGTGTGCTGACAGGATTAAGCTGGTGTAAAAATAATTGCGATGTGAAAATAAGGTTTAGTTTGTGTTGTAGAGAAAAACATGTAAAGTAACTTGTCTGTGTCAATCTTGCGTAGTACACACAAGAAACCAAACGATGCACAAAATACATTTACTTAGTAATGTCTAGTACAGTCAATCATGAAAGAGATATGTACATGAAAAATTATATGTAATGTGTGGCGCCTGAAGGTTGTGCTGAAAGACGAGATAAAAAGAATTCGCAAGGTAGGCTCGACACACACAATGCGGGATAGGGAGAGTTTTTTTTTATTCATTCATTACATGGGGGGGGGGGGGATTTCAAGTGAGTACATCAACCTTATTACACACAATATAAATCGAAAACAAGAATACAAACAAGAAAACGCAAACCACTGGTCATATTAATCAAGATATACAGCCAGAATACATCAGCTACCACCGAATACGTCGCATCAGCCAAACACATCGATGGCGAGTACAGAACATTTTATACATAACCATTAGAACACTGATAACTACATTGAAAAAATAAACAACACTGCATGCATATCGCGTACAAAAACCGTAAATGAAAATAAGACAGTCAAATACAGATTAGCAATGTTTTGCACTTCGAAAATATAGTCAATGATGATATAAGGCTGTTGACTTTAACAGACGGCGCCCATCCTGTCGATTTCCCTTGTACTGGTCCTCGTCAAAGTGTTTCTAAGTACAAGTAAAACAACAAAAGTGATTATTGATATGAAAAGTTGCCTTGTAAATACAGAGAACCCATTACAGTGCTTAAAAATAAATTTTCGCAGAAGTAATGCTGTATTACCTCGCTTCACACGTTTCGAAGAAATGCACAGGCTACAACAGACACCATGCCAGAAAGCGCCGAAACATTTTGGTCCCATGATGCCCCTTAACTCTACTACATCTGGGCATACCGTGCACAGGCATTTAAAGACCGTCACAGTACCCACTACGATCGGAAATGCGCACGAATGACCATCGGCTTACGAGCACCACGCTACAAATATATTCGTCTCAAAAATCAGCTGTATAACGTAACAACCTGAGATCCGCAAGATATCTGCTGAGAAATCAGAAAATCACAATGCTTCGCTTGCCACGTACACAACAGCCGCTCTCCCCAGAAGAAGCACTGCGTTCTTTAGTCCCAAATAACCAGTAGTGAAAAAAGAAACTGAGAAAAAAAAAAGAAATAAGAGACACACACGATGTGTGCTTCCCGTGATAAAGTAAAATAGGTGGTTTACATGACGATTTGTAGCTAATGTAAGACTATTTCGCGGCGAAGCATCTTCGTCAGTCCTTAAAATAAGGGCACTACTCGCATAGACTGCGCCGATCAAAACGGCAAAAGCCTATGCGACGCGCGCTCGCAAACCATAGGCTACTCAGACAGCATCGGTGCAGTGCGTAGTTCGTGAGCGTAGGTACGTGAGCGAGGATCAGAGAATACTTTCTTATTTAAATGAAAAACACGGTGCGATAGTCTAAACTTTCTTGACACTTACCTGGCAAATGTAGGAGCTATCCGTTGCCTTCCAGTGATACCGCTTTACTTGGGCTTCCCATCTCTTCCTTCGCTCTGGGTCCCGGGGGAAGCGTAAACAACGAAGCCCTTTACGCGTCGATGGCGTCGCAGCGAGAAAGCGGCGGCGCGGGGTCGGTCAAAGGATGGCACCACCCTGAACGGCGGCGCTGGCATTGAGGCACCCTAACCGATGATGATGATGATGATTTATTGGCATCCCATTTGAAACGGGGCGGCGACAAATAGTCACCTAGCCTGCTTGATTTAATCAGGTATACTATACATGTTCTTTATCTAGCATTTTTGTATACCTCTCATTATTATTTTTCTTTTTCAAAAATTTACCTTGTGCCGCTGCCTACGATTTTAAGAGATCAGGTCGTATCCATCTTCTCCCTGCTTTTTTTCCACCAGTACTCCAATCGTCTCTTGCTGATCTCTACGGCTGATCTGTTTATGTTTCCTTCCACTTTGAAACCAAGTGCTTCTGGGAGTTGCACGTTCGTCTCTTGCTGATCTCTACGGCTGATCTGTTTATGTTTCCTTCCACTTTGAAACCAAGCGCTTCTGGGAGTTGCACGTTACCTACGGTTTTCGCTGGGTGGATCCCGTCGCATTCCATCAGGATGTGCTGAGTGGTTTCTGGATCTTTACTGCAGCATGCACATGTCTCATCTAGTTCCGAATATTTGTTCCGATATGTTTTCGTCCTTAGGCAACCGGCTCGAGCCTCAAACAGCAAGGCACTGCCCTTTGTGTTATCGTACAGATTTTCCCTTCTAATTTCTTTCTTCTCATTCTTGTAAATCTACATTGTCCTTTTTGTTTCCATACTTTGCATCCAATTCACGGTGTCTATTTCTCTCACTTTTTTTCTGATGACTCCTGGTTGTCTATTTCCAGTTTCGATTATCCTGTACTTGGTTGCCAACTTCCTTGACCTCTTCCTCCATTCGTGTGCACTTTAGCCGGCCATTTATTTTCATCCATGTTCCTGAGCCTTTCTTCAAAACTAATTTTGCTCTGTGCTTCTCTGACTTCAAAAGAGGCCCAACCCATGTCACCCTGCACTGCCTCATTTGTGGTATTACCGTGGGCGCCCAAAGCCAACCGGCCTACTGATCTTTGGTTAACTTCCAAACCCGCCAATATATCCGATTTTAAGCATATAATGGCATTTGCGAATGTTAGCGCTGGCACCATTACTCCTTTCCAGATTCCACGCACCACCTCATACTTATTGTGGCCCCACAGTGCTTTGTGTTTCATTATTGCTGCATTCCGCTTCCCCTTTATTTTCAGATTATCTTGGTGGTTGTTTGAGTAATTCCTTCCTTCGTTTATGTGAACGCCGAGGTACTTAGATTGCTTCACTATGAGTATTACTTGCTGTTGACCGTCGCCCTCCGGTGGCGCCGCGGCGGTGGCGCGGAAAACTAAGCCCCCTCACGCAGTTTTCAGAGCGCGCGGCAGGCCGCACCGTGTGCGCTTGCATCAAGCAGCCGTGGCAGTGTCAATTCCGCTGTGCGCTTGCATCCAGCGGCCGTGGCAGTGTGAACGACGCGAATTTCGGCGGCAGGACAACTTCGTTCGCTGTAGACGCCGGATTCCCCAGTGTGAACGTGCCCTTACGGTGCGAGGTCACACATTGAAGCAGTGCCAGGCCCTCTTGCCTAATATACCCTCTCGCGTTCAACCGCCTTTTGGCGCGCCTGGTAAGCTTTCTCCCACTAGCAAGTAGCTGGACTTTATTCCCTACAACACCAGTGAACGGACAAATGTAGCTACGGTTCGAGGGTGCACATCGAAGAGATGACATGCCCATGTGGCCTAGTATACCTTCTTATGCGTTGCCCAAGCCCCAGTCTGACAAATGCCCCTTTTTGGGTTATCAGCCGGGCAGGCAGCTTTCTTGGCACGCCGGCTATGCCGGGGGGCTTTCCTGTCCTTTCCCTTGCGTCGTGAAGCCTTCTCCCTGCGCCTGGCTCCACTGTGCTGCCAGTCTTGCTCTCCACGAAGCTAGCTGTCCCTGGTTCTACCATGCCAGTCTGTTGCTGACCACAAGGCCTGCTGCTCCTGTTCCTTCCGCCATCACTACTCTTGCCTGGGGGACACGAACTCGTGCCAGCCTTGCCTCCTGCTGCCTAGGTTGTTGCTCACTGCGGCCAGTCCGCCCAATGAGGCCCTGACCCCTGGCCGAAGATGGTCACTTCGGCTACCGCTGCTAACCTGGCTGCCGGTCATGCCGGCCTGCCGCTCCTGTCAGTGCGCATTCCGGAGAGCCCTGTGACCTCCGTGGTGGCTGCTGGCCAAAATGACAGCCACGCCGCGCGCGTTCCTGGCAGTTCCTGTCCAGCGGACCTCAAGCGTTGCTGGCTGACCCTCGGTGCTGACCCGCTCCGTCCTTCCTGGGCAGCCGATCCTTCCTTCTGGCAGTGGGCCCTTTCATTGTGCGGAACGTTGGTGGCCAAGGCAAGCCCCTGGCTTCGTATCAAGAGAAGCGACGTCTTCCCCTTTTCGGACTGCTGTGGCCCCTTCTGCCTGACCTGGTCCTGATCAAGACGACGAAACTGTCTTGGACTTTGCCCCGTTGGCTTAGCCCTCTTTGGCTGAGTCAACCTTGCCACTTGACTTCGGTCAGCCACTCTGCAGGCTGGCATCGGTATTTAGGAGGGGGGGAATGTGGGGATCGAGGTGCCTTCCCGTGCCTCGTCCCCCAGCGCGCGCGTTGTGCTTAGCTCGACCTCCGGGAACCGCGGCCGTAACGCAACATGGCGGACATGGCTAGCGCGCCGGAGCTAATTTGCCGCGCAAACCGTGCTTCTCCCTCGCTGGTTTGAGTTGCCGCGCGAGCAAACGTCACCGGGACTCGCCCTGATTGGCCTCCTGAGTGGCGGCCCCCGGGCGTCCTCTCCACCTGAGCTCTCGTCCCCTGAGCGCCTGATCGCCGCGGCAGATGTTCACAGGTCCGCAACAAGTTGCTTGCGTGGGACCTTTGCTCTCGCGACTCCTCGTTCTCGTGCGTGGTGGATCGCTACCCGGGGTTGTGATCGGCCGTTTCACCTTGAGAACGGTCGCTCACGAAGATAATGAATGAGCCGTGAACGAGCTGTCGACCCCGTCCGAGCCAACCTGACCATGACGAATTATGGCGGCGCGTCATCCACCCTTCCCCCGTTCGTGCCCAGTGAGGTGCCTGTGCTTGACATGAATTCAGAGAAAAATGTGCTACGAACCTCCGGATTGGCGGCACATGGTGAAATCCGTCTCCTGACGCCAGGTTGGGGGAAGGCGACGGGAACGAAGGTGTTAGAGGCGACGCACGCTCGGTGAAGTGCTTCGGCAACCTGAACTTGAACGAGAACTTCCTATCTTCAGCATTTCTTGCAATTCTCCTGGAAATATGTAATATAAACGTGTGTGTGTAACAGTCTTGGGTGTCGGGCCCAACCCCACGTCCTCTTACTCCTTCTGCAGAATGGATACCACAAATCCTTGGAACCCGAGTCGCAACAATGGACGGCAGCGGTGAGATAGTCTGCGCAGCGCTTCGACTTCGGCATGGTGAGTGCACGTAACAAGGTTGTTGAAGGAAACCTTGCTTCTAAACCAATTCCTTCAGAAACTTGTCCGCAAAACAGAGGTAGCCATGGATTGGAGGAAGTTGCGCAGAACAGACCTAAACGCGATATGCAGGGAATTCGGGGTTGATTGTGGGATACACCTAAAGAAAGCGGTGGTCATCGTTGCAATAGAGGCAAGTGGCAGAGATGAGGAAGAGATCGTGGAGGCTTAGGAGGAAATTCAGGACCAGCGAAAGCGAGAACAAGAAAAGCGTGAACGGGAACGCTAAAAGGAAGAGTATGAGCGAAAGCGAGAGCAGAATGAGCATCAGAGAAAGTGAGAGCAGGATGAAAAGAAACGTAAACACAAAATACGGGTGGAAGAAATTCATAAGGAAATCCAGCTTCTCAGGGCGCTGCAGGCACGGTCTAGATTGCATGTATTCAAGAAAGGCGAAAACATAGAAAGTGTTCTTGCTTTTTTCAAGAAGGTTTGCGCGGAGGTACAGCTGGACCGTGACTGTTGGTCTGTTGGGTTGTTGGGGGTACTTCCCGGCGACGTGGCCTGTGTCTTAGCTCGCCTTTCGGATGACGAGTACCGGAATTACGACATAGCTAAGAGAGCTTTATTCCGGCGTTTCCGTATTCCATTTGAGAGCGAGAGGGAGGCACAGAGTGACGGACAGAAAGTGCATTCTCCTGAGGCGACTGAGCGACAGGTCGCAGTAGAAATCGCGGTTGAGGATGCGCCACTGAGGGAAGAGCACGAAAAGTGCGAGATGGCGGAACCCTAAGAG
Source organism: Dermacentor silvarum (assembly GCF_013339745.2). Taxonomy (NCBI): domain Eukaryota; kingdom Metazoa; phylum Arthropoda; class Arachnida; order Ixodida; family Ixodidae; genus Dermacentor; species Dermacentor silvarum. The sequence goes on along the minus strand of NC_051163.1, from coordinate 158,623,198 downwards.
ACTGAGCGTGAGAAAAGCGAGGCCGTCGCCGGTATAAAATTGGGGGCCATTCTGGAGTCCGTGTCCTGCGAGGACGAGGCTTGCTCCAGCAGCCATGAGAAGATTAAGGAGGCGTTGGACACCTTCCTCGTACCTGAGCATATGGGCGACTTTCCGGAACCGTCTAGGATAGACCACGATACGGTGACGGCCGAGCCAAGAAGGGACCAGACGCAGCAACACGGAGCGGATATCGCTCAGGGCTCCAGCTTTGGTGAGTGCGCAATGCAAGCGCACACCATAACCAGGTCAGCGGCCATCCGGGAGAGCCCTCCTTGCGGGGACGAGGCTTGTTGCAGCAACCCTATTAGGGTCTGTGCAAAGCTGGATACCTTCCTCGTGCCCCAGTACTTGAGTAACCCTCTGCCATGGCCGAAAGTAGAGAGCGATTATCCCACGAAAGTCCAAAGAGTGACCGTTCCGGATGACGTTCCTTGCGGTGGCAAGGCTTGTTTCAGCAGCCCTAACAAGGTGAAGGAGGCGCTGAAAACCTTCCTCGTACCTCCGCAATTGAGCGATCTTCCAGAATCGTCAAAAGGAGAGAAGAATGTCATGTCGGCCAAGCAGGGCAGGAGCCTGACGCTCGGGGTTTTCGGCGGCACATTCATTGAGTACCTGGCAAGGCAAAATTTTTTCAGACGGCGCAGGGTCAAACGAGCGAAGTATTTGGCGCAGCCAAAACTCGAGAAAGGCGTCATACCGCAGCCCGTAAGACAGGGGAGCAGGCCGTCGCGCTGAACTTCACAGGGTTCGTTGTGGCATTTAAGAAAACTGAGGCGTCGTCAGAGGTGAAATAAAACAGAACAGGGCAGGTCGCTGTGAGCAAGCATGCGGCCGAAAAGTTCAACCTGGCTGAAACATCCGCGAATGACCCGGGCCAGTCGAACAGTGCACCACGGGGACAAAGGGAGAAGGGCTCTTCGTACCGCGTTTACGGCCTCCCCTTCAGGGACGAGAAAAAAAGCCGCGGGGAGACAAAGAGGCAGGCGAGTGCAGACAGCAGTGCATGTCTGGCGCCCTTTGTGGCCGTCGGCGTGGCCCAAAGGTTTTCAGATTGCGACCCAATCGAGCGCGCATTAAGCGCGAGCAATTGTGCGCATTCATAAGTTTCTTTTTTTTTGTACATAGAGCGCGATGAAATTTTTTTCGTATTTTGTTTCTTATTAAGCACTTATTACTTTTAATTTCAATAGTTTCGCGTTAAGCGCAGTATCGTTTTGTTGTCTGATCCAGTCACGCGAATAAAAGGTGCGAAGCAGGTTTTGCGATGGTGGTGGTTCGTGGTCGCGCCGATTTTTATAGATAAGCATTGACTTTGGAGGTTTGTAGAGACAAACCATTGTTGTGTAATTCAGTGCTTATGAGTAGGTGCGCTATCGATTACCGTTGTGGAATTTGTATTTGCCGAAGCGCGTTTGGAGAAAATGTTTTTCTCGAGGTTATTGCGCGTAGGTAGTGTAGCTTCTTGTTTTTAGGTTTTATATGCCACCCTATGAATGAGTTTAATTTAGAGTTGAAGCGGTCAGCAGTGCGTTTCGCATTAGAGGCGCTGTACTGGCAGGTGGCATTGCCCGAACAGGCAACTCAGTACGCGGCATTGTTCCCTTTGACCATCACTGCCGCGGGTCCCGTGCTTCCAAAAATGCGTTTTTGTTTTCTCTGTTTTTTGGCAACTTGTGAATCACGCGCCACGTGGGCGAGTTGTTCGTTCGAAAAGGCAGAGTTTGAAGATGCGGGACACGCTAGCGGGAGAGGATCTGTATTGTTTCCGCAAATTTTTGCCTACCCGTTCCGTGTGATACGGTTGACAGTGGTCTTGGAGCCGTTCCGAGAAGGCGGAACAAAAGTTACTAACAGCAGCCCGTGCTTGGGGTTTCGGAAGCTCGCTGCTCACAAGGATGCCTTTAGCATATCAGAGAGAAAGTGGGCATTGCTAATTGTAGGCTACGCAGAAGCTTGCGCGCTACTTGACTGACACGCGTTTCAAATAACTGCCCGTTGTGACAGCTACAAAGTATGACTCCTAGACGGTCGCCTAATGCGACAGTGTGACTTAGTCGAGCATAATTTTGAGTTTCACTGCACAACGGGGCAGGGAATTGAAAACGCGCATGTCATCAGTTGAGGCTGTGCAGTTTATTGATAGGGCTGACTGATTCAGACCCTTAGTTTAATGTTTTTGTCTGTCATTTTCATGTGTTGTGTAATTTGATAAGCTTCTTTATTCCTCGATAAGGAACATAAAGTGTTTCTTTCTTTTATTGTTGTTGTTTATGTGCTAACGATCTCTAGTTGTTCGTTATTTGCCTCAGAGCTACGTGAGCTGCGCCTTTGAGACATATTGTCGAAGCAAAATTGCTGAATACGTTAGGCACGCTACCATTTCAACTTTGTTTAGGGCCGTTTGGACAGCGCTCCTCTATGGCTGCCTTTCCGGCGCTCGCTGGTTTCAATCTCGGGATTGGTGATGGGAGAGGGTATGATTACCTGGCATATCTCGGAGAGGGTTTGCGTGCTTGCCTTGTCGCTGCTCGGGCAATGTGCGGATTTGATCGCTAATACCAGTTCCTAGCCTACGGCCTGCAGCGAACCCGCCGTCCGAGATGGCCATTGTTCCTGGACGTGATCCTCCTAGCGAGCGCAAGACCTCGAGCCGGAGCTGAGCGTGCTGAGCTGCCAAGGACTCTTCAAGGGGCACCGACGAGCCGCCCCCTTTACGAGCTCTCGTCCTGGCGGTGGACGGGCTGTTGTGATCGGCCATTTCGCCTTGAGAACGGTCGCTCACGACGATAATGAATGAGCCGTGAACGAGCCGTCGACCCCGTCCGAGCCATCCGGACCATGACGACGAATAATGGCCGGCAGTTGGGCTCTGTCGGGAGGGGACCTTTCTTCAGGTGACTCGTCATCCGCCCGCAATGCCGCGCCGGAGACGGGGTCAGTGTGCCTCCCCCCCCTCCCCCGTTCGTGCCCAGTGCGGTGCCTGTGCTTGGCATGAATTCAGAGAAAAAGTGCTACGAACCTCCGGACTGGCGGCACATGATGAAATCCGTCCTCTGGCGCCGGATTGGAGGAAGGCGACGCGACAAAGGGGAACGAAGGTGTTAAAGGAGGCGACGCACGCTCGGTGAAGTGCTTCGACGACCTGAACTTGAACGAGAACTTCCTATCTTCAGCATTTCTTGGGATTCTCCTGTAAATATGTAACATAATCGTGTGTGTGTAACCGTCTTGGGTGTCGGGCCCAGCCCCACGTCCTCTTACTCCTTCAGCGGAATGGATACCACAAATCCTCGGACCCCGAGTAACAACACCGGTTAGCTCGAGCGCAGCGGGCGCGCACATTGGGTCCGTATTGTGGTGCGCCTCTGCCCGTTAGCGCTGTGGCTGTCGCACTGTGCTGTATCTTGTGTGAATAAACCCGTATCCACCGGCGAACTAACTACGAAGCCTTCTCTGCACCGTGTCGGAGAGTCGACGAACCCTACCGTAGGGCCTTTGTGCGTTGCGGAGTGAAGGAGCGTCGTGCTCTTTTCTGACCGTCGCTCGTAGGGTGAGCCTTGTGCAAACCCATCTCCACAGTGTAGACGTAAACGTGGCTATCCAGGCGGTCCTGCAGCAGCGACGCCTACGCCTGGTACAGAACAAAAGATGGGGATCGTATCTTCGAGAGGCTCTCCAGGCTGGGTGGAGACTTCCAATGGCCGACAGGTTGGAGCAGGCGGTGAAATAGCCTGCTTTGGAGGGCACCCCACAGCCTCCTTGTACAACTCGCAGAGTCTGGCCATGCGTGAGAGTGGTCGGTTCCGCGACCCCGAGAGCAGAACCACGCCATACAGGGTGCGGTGCAGCTTATAGACTTGGTGGAGGCCATTCTGTAGCAGGTGCAAACAGCGGTCAGGTCTTGGCCTCGGTCAGACTGGCAGCAATATGTAAATTCCACGGCAGTCCAAGGATCATCCGGGTGGCTGTCCACGGTGCTGTAGCTCTAGGCTGTGGTACGGCCACCAGAGGTAGCACATAGAGGAAGGAGCCTTGATGCAGCCGCAGCGGTGTAGAGGCCGAGACCCCGAAGTGGCGTGCATCCACTGCCGCGGAGTAGCAAATGCCCAACAGCTTCTTGGACTCTCAGCACATAGAGCGTTCAACGCCGCGGTGCCCGCGAGAGGAGATGTGCTATCCGCAGACCCCAGTAGGTCACAGCCCGCTTCTAAGGGGCGTGACCTTACAGTGGTGACTGTATTGGGTCCCACCAGCAAACATCGGTGTGGCTCGACGACGTATGACCACGCTGGAGTGGACGAGAAGGGCTTCCGTCTTGGTGGACGCGGCGTCTTAAAACCAGAAACAACCTCTCCAGGCCTCGCGGCAAGCATGCCTATACGGCCGGAAAGCCTCTCGTGGACACAGGGCTACATCACCGGCATACGCAGAGACGTGGACGCGGCGTTGTAGGCCTGCTGGAACGATAGATGAGAGGGACGCCAGTGCCAAGTTGAAAGTGAAGGGACTCGGCACTGATTCCTCCGGTATTCCGGAACAGAGCGCCCGAGGGAAGCTCATAGCCTTTCCCACTCGAACACGGAGGAAGCGCTTTCTGAAGAAGGTCGTGAAGAAGCATCGAACACAGCTTGTCACCAGAAGGTCGTCAAAAGAGCGCTCAATGACCGAGTGTGAGAAGCCATCAAAGGCGCTCACTACTTCAAGAAGCACCAGGAATGACACTTCTCCATAGCCCCTGGCATCCTCCGAGGAAAGGACGACGTCCGCGATGGAGCCCTCTGTGCACCGGTGACGGCGAAACCTGTTCCGCTGTTCCTGGAAAAAGTCAAGAACCCTCGAGATCCACTCAAGGCGTGCCAAGGCCACGGGCTCTAGCACCTCGACGTCCTCGGCCCCTTTCCAATTTCCATTAAAGGAAACAAATGGATTGCTTTAGCAACAGATTATGCCACGTGATATGCCATCACACGAGTGATGCCAATCAGCTGCGCTACAGATGTCGCCGACTTACTATACAACGTCGTCCTGCACCACGGCGCCCCGCGCCAGTTACTTAGGACCGCGGCCGCTACTTTCGATCGAAGGTGGTCGATAATCTGCTCTGCTCCTGTTCTACAGAACACCAGAATGCTACTGCGTAAGACCCTCAAACGAATGGCCTCACCGAACGACTCAACCGTACACTAACGGAAATGCTGGCGATGTACGTTTCCGACGATCACCGCTACTGGGACGTCGCTTTATCATACATCACTTTTACATAGAACTCGTCCCGTCACGACACTACTGGATTCTCATCATTTTACCTTTTGTATGGCCGCGACCCCACCTTGCTCTTCGACAGGTTGCTACCTTCCGAAATACAATCACTCGGCACTGGTTGCGCTCGCGATGCTATTGCCTTAGCCGCCCAGTCCCGAGAGGTCGCACGTCATCGCCTCACAGTCAAGCTTCTCAAAAGCGACGCTACGATCTTGGGCACCGAGACCATCAATTTTCACCTGGTTCCCATGTCCTTCTCTGGAGGCATTCACGTCGCGTTGGCTTGGCGGAAAAACTACTTTCCCGTTATTCTGGTTCGTACCAGATTTTACGTCAGCTGTCTGACGTGACATACGAGGTCGCCCCAGTAGGTCAGTCAATGCATCCCAACGTCACCAGCGATGTTGTTCACGTCGCTAAGCTCAAGCCCTATGTCCCCACATTAAGGAAGGCTCTATAACCTGCACCGGGACGGAGCTAACCCCACCAGGAAGGTGATGTTACGGTGAAGGGAGTGAAGAAGGTGATATGAAGTAGAGGAAGACGAAGACTCTGGCCGTTGCCTGAACGCCATTTAGGTATCCTTCATTTTTCTTCCCACTGCCGCCCGATTCATGGCCAATCCCCCGTAGTGGGTTGTGCTATTTATATAGGCACCAAACCAAACCAAACCAAGCCATTTACATCAGTTGTAAATATACATTATCCTACACTCGTGGGCCTGCTTTCTTCCCGCAACATTTTGCCGCTACTGAGGAGAGCGAGACTTAGGAGGCCAGTGCGTTGGTGGATTCTTTCGGCTTCAGGACTTGCAACGACGACAGCCACCAGGCATGCTTCTGGAAAGCAGACCGCCACATCTTGTGGACGAAATTCAGCAGCTTGTCCTTCTCCGGGTTAGCCAGGTTCCGCAGCGTCTGCTAATGAGGCCGCCCGCCCCCCGGTGCACTGCGTCGCTTTGCGCGGCCCAAAGAAGCAAGGAGCTGGTGACGCTTGGTCGGCTGGTCGCAGAGGGCCGCTCCGTAGTTCAAGCAGGATGGTGGTTCCACAAGCTGCAGGAGCTCGAGGTCTGCTCCAGTTCACTGGCGTTGACGGTGGTCGCTCGGGAGCGCAAAGAGAAGCGGTCCGCCAGGCGTTCTAGCAAGTTCATCTCGGTGATCCCCGAGGTGATCGCTACGGCCAGGATTAGCTGTCGTAACGTGGGTGCTTGCAGGAGGGACCGTACAAGTTACCACGCCCTCGAACCGCACCAAATTGAACAAAGGACGCATTTATGAAACAGAATAAAACACCCTTAGAAATTTCGCTCCTGCAAAATAGCGCTTGCGACATTTGGTACGCTATAGGCGCGTCGCAAAACAACAATTATAAATAGTGAGTGCGTATTTCTAGCTGAAGATGAAGAAATAATTGAAGGGATGCATTTGTCCCGGAAATTTGCTGCGCGTCTGCCATCGCACTCTGGCGCGTTTCTACAGGGTAAAGCACATTTGTGATTCAACACATTTTAATGCTGGATAAAAGTGCCACGTTTTCCACAAGATCTACTATGGCGGCTGAGGGACGCGTTCATCACTGAAATCTGCAGGTCGTTTATTTTCGGAACGCGCTAGCTATTGTTTACAAAGGTATCAGCCCAAGGTCGGTACTGCGGGGAACTTTTTAAAGCGCACTTTTCTTTTCGAACACTCTCGAACATTCCTGACCGTCGCCGCTGGACGCTGCTGCTGTATGGCCGAATAGTTCAGACTTAAAAAAATGAATTGCGTGCCCGACGGTTGTATTTAACTTCAGTCCCCCAGCACAGCCGCCCGATGGCTTCTCGAAAGGTTCGCTTCACATAGATTCCAAGATGTGCGTTGGATCTGACGATTTTGTTTCCAGAAATAAATTTCTCTCACTCCTATTGGAAATTATTGTACTCTCAAATATTTAATGTAGTGGATATCCTTTGTTTTTCATGATTGTGGGATAGTTTAGATTCAAATGGTGCGACTCGTCAATCACGCATCGTTATTGCTTTCCTTACGACGATTTCCGATTTTTAAATTATTATCATGTCCACCTGTCACCCTGGTCAAGAGGTAGAAGCAGCCTCGGTAAGCACTTCAGACATCGACTGGGCGGAAGAAACGGCGATAGCCCTGGCAGCCACTACGGGCAAGCGAGAGGAAGATCACATCACGGTCATCACGGACTCGCAAACAGCATGCAGAAATTACCAAAAGGGCCGCATTTCGAAACAAGCCCTGAGCATCCTCGGAAAACTAGACAATTTTCAAGAACTGTACATTGTCTGGGCCCCGGGACACGAGTCCCTGGCGGGTAATGAAGCGGCTAATGCTGCTGCCCGAGATCACATTCTCCGGGCTATCCCACCGGGTTCACGAGCACCGGCAGACCAACATGATAGCGTCCCGAAAAGATACTACGATATCCTGAGTCATTACAGACTGGGCAGGAGGATCTACCCACCCCCGCATCCCAAGCTAACAAGAGAAGAGGCAGTGATCTTCCGCAAACTACAGACCGGCACATTCCCGCATGGCACCCTGCTACACGCCATGTATCCTACGAGCTATACTCACAAATGCGCCTTCTGCTCTGCGCCCAATACCCTCTACCACATGATATGGGAATGTCAACAAAACCCATCGACACCACCCATCACCGGACCAACCGTCGAACAAGCCCAAGCCCGGAAGAGCAGCATCGCCTGGTGAGCAGGGCCAAGATATCGGCTCAGGCCCACGGCATCCTGGACTAGGGACGCCGCCCACCTCGGACGATTTTAGCGTCTGCTCATTTCCCTAAATAAAGTTTATTCCTCCTCCTCCTCCTGTCACCCAATTCTTCATCTCTCCCCGGTAGTGGGAACATGCCAAGGTCCACGATCATCACTTTCTACTTTTTGAAACCGCGTGGCGTCGACTGAACAGCGTGATTAGGCGCCTTGGCTTCGTGATACCAGGCCAGATTATCACGGAGGCTTCTTATTACTCCTCAACCCTTCGCACCGCGACCGAGAAGCATGGGTGAGCGCTGTTGTAGCTGCGTAATTTTGTGCATTAAACTGCATCGTGTAGTACACGCGATTCGTAGTGCGAAAGGCGACCTCTTTGGTGGCATCACTTAGCTTCACCTGGCCACAACAGCATTTCCGCGTTCTTTTCTAACAATGAAGGGGAAGATAAGGGCTGCCATTTCTTAGTCGTGTTGTACGGCTGCGCTGAGAATAGAAGGACGTATCGCTGGTCATAGGCGTCCTAGACAGTTTCCTGCTTTTTTTTTTAGAGAAACCTTATTTATGCTTTCCGTGGCTGCTGCTGCTGCCTTACCGAATAGCACAAAATAGAACAGCACACCTGTAAAGGGTCGTCTTATACCAGTAGACATGTGTACTACCCCTACGTAAATGTCGGTGGCCGGCTCTGTCATCTGCCGAATTACGCAGCTAAACGACAGCGTAACCTGGATATCCTCTCCGCAACAGACATACGCCTTCAAGCGCACGATTCTTCCGTTAAGGCGGATAACTTTCTTTGGGACCTTCTCCCGTTCGCGTGTTCGGAGGAGTGTGGCGCCTCAATCGCGCGCATACCTCTGCCAGCGCCATCTGGCCCTTCGAGGCGCACGTGGTTTCGCGCCGCGAAAGGCTTCAGTCGTCCCGTGATCTCTGAGATCAATGGGCATCGGGCTTAGATGCCGTGGTAATTTGACGGGCTGCATCGCCACCTTTCCCCGCCACATCGACTGACACGGTTTCGGACACTTCTTCGGCGAATTCCGCTGCGTGTCTCGTCGGTTTACTAGCGGCTTCGCTTACGCCGACTCCCACAGTTGCGTGGGGGTCTGCATGATTTTTTTTCGCTTATGAATCTGGATATTGGAAGACGAACAAGATACCACAGTCTGTCTTCAAACAATAAATTGGAAATGGCTGTCGAGCCCACTTGTCAAGAATTACTACATTGGCGAACTTTCAACGGGAGAAAACATTATAATATGATTCGTCTAGATTAATTATGCGCGAATACGTTGCATATTGTCACGCTGTAGTGACGGTGACGAACACAGTCGCAGCAACTGTGGATCACGAAACTAACTCTTTATTGGGCGAACTTGTGCCCAGAGAAGCAAGTGACACTCAAGTAAAACGATAACGGCGAGCACAGTCGGCGATCGTCGTAACTCTGATCTGCGAGTGAAGCACGTCGGCTTTCATACATGACTCGTCGAAGGTTCCAGCTTAATCGCTGGTGCCCGCGTGGCTTCCAGAAAGTACTATACAATCCGCGTCGCGCATACAATCATATTACACAAGGTTCGGTGACAACAGACAACGGATACAACTATCGATAACATTCCCGAAACTTGCAGTATTCCAGTACGTGGAGGCGCGTCCTACGCGCAGCGATAACTTTAAGGAAATGGCGTAAGGAAATGTCAGCCAAGGGCGTTATTGTCTCATTCTTCAGCAATAATTATCTAACGCTTCTTCAAGCTGATAAGGAGGGCGGGTTTGTTATGTCGGATGATAACTTCTCGGGAAAGCAGCTCAGGCGATTGAAACTAATTTTTCACCCATCCCAGTAAAATCTACAACAGTAAAAAATAGCGCACTTGTCCTGTGTGAGCGTCTGGGTTTGGCTAACCATGCTAAAGGAGTGAACAAAAAAAAATTACACCATCTTCCTGTAGGGGAACCCTGAGTAGTATGCGAAGCAGCCATGGGGTCGACTCAAGGTAGTTTTATCAGCTGTATATATAAACTTGGACATGCAGCAGCACCAGCAACGCGCAGAACTGTTATCGATGCCGTCAGCGTTTTGCCCGCGTTCGCACCGAACGCGCGCGGCGTTGGTGACTGTTGCCGGTGCCTCTGGGGCGCCTACCGTCGCTGCTTCGCATTATCGCGCGGAGCCGCAGGTGTTGCCGTTCGTTGCGCGATCCGGAGAGGAGCGTCGGAGAGGACAGTAGGAATACCGAGAGGAGAGGAGATGAGACGAGGAGAGGAGGGGGAGGAGGATGCGCTGTAGGGGTGTGGACGCCGCACGGCGGAGGGAGGGAGGGAGAGACATAGTCCCGACCATAAGACGCTTCGCATATAAAATAACGCGCTGAAAGTGTTCTTTTCGGTGAAAACGTACAAGGAAAGCTTGCCTTTCAGAACAGTAGTTACTGAAAAGGGGTCGTGGCAGAAGCAGCTTAGCCTTGTTGAAACATTTGAGTAAGCATGATATAGAAGATCCGGTTTTCAACGAAAAGGTCCAATGAAGTTTGTGAATTTTCGAAAACTGACGGTGATGTTGGTCGTGCCTTTTCTGTGGATGTTGTTGCTTTATTTTACTCCGTTCCGCATGAGGCCTTATTTACTGCAGTCAGGGAGTGTAGTGAAAGAAATGACTTTGTTTCTTTTCAGAACTCTGCCGGTATTTTTATTGATAAATTTTTAACCCTTTTAAAGTTTTCCTTAGAGTCCACCTTTATAACATTTGACCAGGGTTTTTTTTTTTCCTGCAGGAAGCAGACATCTGCATTGAATCCTGTGTTGCACCAGTGCTATGCAATATTTTGTTCCACAAATGGGTCAAATATTGCACCAGGTTTTACCAACTAAATATGTTTTTAAGGTTTTTAGATATGTAGATGATTTTTTTCATAATTTTAACCAAGGACGGAAGTTTGAACTTCACAGAAGCCGTGGGCGATGTTTTATCGCTATTTAGACAACACGGAAAATACTTGTATTTTACGAGTGAATTTTATCGCTATTTAGACAACACGGAAAATACTTGGATTTTACGAGTGAACTGCCTGAGGATATTTTTATACAGCTGAATCTGAATGTAAAGTTCTGTACAGATCGGCTATGTTGGGGTTATGCTCTGTGTGCAAAGAAAGGGCGTCTGCCATTTGATTCCTCACATTCAGAGCTAGTAAAAAGAGGAATTGCTTCACTTTGACTTGAATTGGCGATCAGGAAATCATGTATTCACAGGATGCAGTCGAGTTTGGAAACCAATTGGCCAGGCTGGCTGCAGCTGGGTTTCCTGGTTTGCTTGTGACTGTAGCGTCGCCGAAAGCCTGTAACAAAAAAATGTCAGTTTCGCCCTAAGGGCGAAGCAATGAATGCGATAGCAACACAACAATGTCATACGAAGTAAGGTGAGCGGCTTTGGTAGCAACAACACGCAGAACTGTTGTCGACGCCATCGGCGTTTTGCCCGCGTTAGCTCAAAATGCGTGCGGCGTTGGTGACTGTTGCTGGAGCCTCTGATATAAATAGGCACTTGGTGCCGCAGCTAAACGTCGCCTCCCTTCCCTCCCCCTCCCCCACGGCCTCTCGCGCGTCTGAAGAAGGCGCGTTTGCTCTACATATATGGTGATTGTAAAGGAGAAAAGAGACGCCTACTTCTGCAGCCCTTAAGCGAGCACGGCGCAGAACGCGCGTTTGTTCTCCGCCGCGCGTTCACTCCCCGTGAAAGACGCGCCCCTCGCGCCCTTTCACTCGCACATACAGCGTTCGGCGCTGAGCCGTGCTCCCTCAAGGGCTGCAGAAGATAGCGCCAACCTTTCCCTTTACCTCAAGAACCACTTATCTATCTATCGGCGACGATTTCATCTCCAAATGACGTCATACGGAACCTCACGGCGACGGCGACGGCGACGGCGACAGCGACGGCGACGGCGACGGCGACGCCGACGGCAGAAATCTGCTTTTGAGTGTCCATATAATTGCTATCGCAATAAAATGAAGAAAAGGGCAGTGAGCGCTTGGGCAGAGGTCCCTAGAGAAGGGGTGATGCCGGTGGCTGTGCCGTATGTGCACAAATTGGCCCACAATTTGAAGACGGTTGCGAGCAAGCATGGTGTTCCGCTCGTCTTTTCAGCCCCTAGAAAGCTCGGAGGCCTTTGCTCTGGGATAGGAAAATGAAAGGAAAACGAAAACGAAAGAGGCTGCGGAACTAAGCATGGACCAGCGTTCGTGTAAGGTGCCGAAGGGGTAGTTTATGAAATTCCCCTCTTCTGCGGTCGTTTCTATATAGGACAAACCGGGCGCTGTGTAAGTGAGCGGATCAGGGAACACGAACGAAACGTTGAGCAAAACAAAGAAGGCCCAAATTTACCTAAGCATATTAGAAACTGCCCCTCGCGTTCTTGTGGGCCATGGTTCTCTGATGTGCGGATTCTTGCCAGAAGTAGAGATACGAAAGCCAGGGAAATGATGGAAGCAGTTGTGAGTGGCGCTCTGTCCCGTTGTATTCTCGTGTCTGTTGTTTGTTCGGCGCCTTAAGATAGTTGTAATGATGACTTCAACTTTTGTTAGCCGGTGAAAAGTGGTCACTGGAGAAATATAAACAAGTACATGTGTCATTATTAAAGCATGTGTTTCGCGGAGTAAAGTGCAGTTTACTATTGCATTATCTTGAGGATGCAGTGTCATAGCAAAGGGGGCAAATCCCGGACATAGTATAATGAATGGCCACGTGGTTCACGTGGTGGTGTTCTCCGCCTCTTGCCATCTTCACTTGCAGGCAGGTAATTGGTATGATGCAAAACACTGTGCAGAATATAATCACTTGCATGGCATTTATTTAACCGTTTCACGAAACTTTGCTTCTCAGATTCCAGCATGTGGGTTGGATCGGCATAATTTTGTAATGCGTAAGCATTAGGAGTGTCACACTGCAAAAAAGGGTATATGTGTGAAGTGTGGCAAGCTGGTCACGGGGTATATATATATATTGTAACCTAGCCGAGGAAGAAGCGAGGAAGGCGCTCCTGAAGACGAAGTGTGGGTTTTTTCGCAACAGCTATGAAGAGTGATGGCCGCCTTGTTGGCCTGGTCACTTGTTTTGCTACAAATTTAGCGCAGTCGGATACTTGTGCTACTCGCCTGAGCCACTTCCATTTTCCATGGGCAATATGCACCGACATTACAGTTGCCCGCGATAAGCCCGTGAACGGTGCGTCTACAGTGAAGATTTGTTCTGTTCGGGTGAGCACTCATCATGTTGAACATTTACTACTGTAAGCTTGACTCCCTGAAGTCAAACGCTGGCCAGGGCTTTCAAGATTGCCCTGAGTGATCCTCAGCATGACGCAGACGTCGCGCGTTCGTGCAAGTTTCGCGGTTTCACCGCAGCAAATCCCGTCTTCATTAAAACGGAAATAACCTTTCATAACAACGATTTAGAGGGTCACAGTGCAAATGCACGATATATTGAAGCTGCAAGAAACGAATAGCCAGCATCAGCTGAAATTGTTGAATTTCTTGCTGCAAGCAAACTTTCGGCGAACGAGCAAGACCCCTATGCAATTTGTCAGGCCAGAGATCTACGGCATAGGAACTGCCCAGGAATGGCTTGATTTTTATGAGTACGCCTGTGACAGGAATTGCTGACGGGAAGACAAAGACAAAATTATCAACATGCGGCTGTATTTGGGAGGTAGTGCAAAGTTGTGACACGAGCTTCGAGCTCCTGAAAAAAAAAGTGAAGGCTCATAGAATGAGTGGAAACTGATCTTTTTAATTTCAATCGACGAGAACAAGCTTCAGCGCTTTTCAAGCAGGTTCTGAAGTCGGTTATACCTCTTCGCCTCGCAACGTTTTTATATAAATACGCATTCGGTGCCGCAGCTAAACGTCCCCTGCCCTCCCGTCCTCCCACGGCCTTTCGCGCGACGGAAGAAGTCGTGTTTGCTCTCCGCCGTGCGTTCGCTCCCCGTGAAAGCGCGCGTCCCTCGCGCGCTTTCACTCGCACATACAGCATACGGCGCGCGGCGACGATTTCATCGCCGTTGGACTCTATGCGGACCCTAACGGCGACGACGACGCCGACGGCAGAAATCCGCTTGGAGTGTCCATATAATTGCTATCGCAATAAAAACAACCGTTATTGTAGCAGGGTAATGTACCAATATATCTCAAATTATAATGTTCTGTTGGGTTTCTTTTCAGTGTTTCTTTCAGCAGCAGTCTCAACTAGAACGATGATCTAGTTTTCTTTGCGATCTGATACCAGAAACCTGCGGGGTACCCAGGCATAAACAGCTTCTGTGGTGAAGTGGTCATTAACTGGACGAGAAACACGGCGCCACCAACGGAGCGAAGGGAACAACGTATTGTTCGCTCTGTTTTCATTTACAGCATAAGCTACGTGACACCATCGGTGAAACGAATGTTGCACATCTGCCGCCATGGCCATGAGTGGTGCGGGTACACATGCATGAATACCCAAGAATGTGGACGTGGGAACAGCCGCCGACGTAGCACATGTTTCTGGGCAACGCACGCGTGATATGGAGGTTGTAGGTTCGGCTCCCATTGACGGCAAGTTTGTTTTAGAGCGCAGCTCTAAGGCGCCCATTCCTGCGTTGAGCGTCGGCGTGCCTCGAACCGAGCGAACGAACACGCGAAGGATGAAGAGCGAACGCGCAGCGCAGCGGGGATCAAAGACAGCGATAGCGAAGAGAGCGCGAGGCGAAAAGCGGAGGAAGCCCACCTTAAGCACCACCTGATGGCGCCCATGTCGGCGCGTCCGACGCGTCCGCGGAAGCGGCGACGCCGGCCGTGCAGGGGAAACAAAAAACAAGAAAACAGAAAGCTCGCCTCCTCGCATAGCGTTCGCCGCAATTGTTTCCCGGTAAAGATTACGGTTGTATAAGGTGCAGTTGCCGGGAAGCGGCAGCTGTGGCCGGTCTGTATAGTATAGCACCGCGCGTCGCGGATGTGCCAGTCGGTGCAGTAATCGGTGCGATGCCTTAAAATATCGCGAAATGAAAACACGCATAGAGCTGCGCTCAAATTTTGCATTAGGGAGTATCGTAATCGTTGGCAAATTTTATCGTCCACTTTCACTTCCCTTTAGCTTATCCATTTCTATTCATTTCTACATTTCAATTAAAACTGCAAGTAACTTCCACTACAATGTTCCTGGCTTCATCATCTATTGGTTACATGTGCTTGGGTCTAAAAATATCGGGTACGAGGAAGGTACGAGCACATCGTCTTGATCGGTGGACAATCGGTGTTTGCGGCCCGCCGGCGCCGATTGCACTCTTGCATCTGTTCTCGCTGTCGCTCTTCATAGGCGCGCTGTTGCTTGGGAGTCCGGACTATACGCGACCTCCCCGTTACGACGACACATGAGAAGTGAAATCCGAAATCGAGAACTTGTCTTTCTGGTTTGTTTATATACCGGCACCACGGGAGAGCGGAAGGAGAGGAAACTAGATACGCAAGCGCTTGGAACGCCGACAAAGAGAGGGCGGTACGAACGTAGAGATGGCCGACACTGGTCGCACAGCGGCAAATCTTTGAAAAACCTTTATTTTCCATCTGGGAGCCTACTGATCTTGAAAATGGTTCCTATTTGATAACTAATCTATTCAAAATGCATATGCGAGAGACGCCGACGAGCCAGCTGTGGAAGAAGACAACGACGAACGCGTGAGGAGAGGCACGAGTGCGTTCGTGCGGGACCTGAGTTTTTGCTTACGCACATGAAAAATCCACGGAAGGCTAGCCGTAAACAGCTGCGCCGTAGCAAATGTTTGTGTCTTTTAGAGCTTATCTTGTCCCCAAATAATGATCGTGATCTACCTCGCGTGCCTTGGCTGTCTTTAATGGTGCGTGTACTTTTATGTCAATAACGGCATGCGCGTTTTCAGCGTGACGTAGTGTGCCTGGCAGGAAAGTAGTGAGTGCAGCGTTTTCGAGAAAGGAAACGCAAGGCGTTGCGCTGGCGTTGCACTGGGGCGCATTGCGAAGGTGATCATGTACGGTGCGTTGGGTCCACGTTAAAGAAAGTCCAGTGGGCCAAAATGCATTGGGAGACCCCTTACTACGGTGTGCTTAATAATAAGATCGTGGTTTTGGCATGTAAAACCCCAGAATTTAATTCTTTTAGTAACTACTCTGAATCTGATACTTCACTTTCTTTTATCTGTGCATGTGGCAGACTACACGCCTTCGTCGGGAGACAGCTCCAGTTCCTACGAACGAAGCTCAGGCGACCACAGTCTAGGTGAGTGCATAGGGATATATGTCAATCTGACGCTTGTTTTAAAACCATATACAGGGTGGCCCAACTATCATGTACCAAGATTTTAAACATATGCAAATTCCACGTAGCTGGACAGAACCAAGGAATGTTGTTTGCCGTGGCTTGTAGAAACTCAAAATATTTTTTTTTGCATTCTGCCGAATTACATACTTAGTCTTAATTATTTAATCAACTTCTCAAATATTATAATAAGATGAAACGTGTCATTGAGAAAATTGTAGATCAGCATGAAAAAGTCCCGATACAGCTTTCTGCTGCTCAATACGTGCTACATAAACGCTTTTTTACGAGCGTGAAAGAAGCCAGCGATGACACGCAAAATACCTCGAGCGGCCAGTCGTGCGACAATTTTCTGACATCCCGGAATAGGAATGCAGCCACTGAACGCCCGATCAGTCAATGCTACCTGCACGCTGTGAATACGCACAATCACAATTGCCAGTGCAAGTTGTTCGTCTTTGACATCAGTAGATCTGCCTTGAATACCCAGCCGCGCCAATTGTTAAATTTCAGTGGGTGTTCTAAATTATCCAGTTACAAGTTCATTAATAAAATTACTAATTATTGAATTATTGATTTCTGTTTCTTTCGCAATAGATGTACGACTCTTCCAGCAATTAAGCATAGGGAGTCGTATCGTGATATTTGCAAGAGGGAACTTGCTTAGAAATATTGTTGAGAATAAAAACAGGACAACGAACATTTACTACAAGGAAATTATCACCTGAAATTAAACTGTCGCGATTACAAACAAAATTACCTGTAACCTGGATGCGTATAGATATGAGGTTTTATGTTTTCATGGCTCATGTCAGCAAAACGTATTTTTGTTTTACCCCGTGACAACGCAGGCTACACTAAAGCAAACCTGAATCGTTTTGACCTGCGAAGGTTCCTGTATCGTGTGGTTGAACAAGGCTCGTCCCTGTCATTTTTGCGCTGTTACGTAATGCCTCTGTCACACGGCCACTGTCGATCGTGATCGAGCCCGCTCCGGATAAGAATTCTCGACCGCGATTGGCTCCCTCCCGCAGCTTGCGCAAAGAAGCCAATCGCGACCTAGAAATTCGATCCCATTCGGGCTGAGTCGCAATCAGAAGTGTACCGTGCGACACCCCTTTAATATGTGGCCACAGTAGCTGACGTGGAAATGTTTCCAAAAGTTAAAAAGGCAAACCAGATAAGTAATTGGGATTCTGCGGGTGCCTTCATTCGGCAGCTTTCAGTGCGTTTCGTACGTTTGCGAAATTGACGCACTGTTTTACGTATGTGCACTTATACGTACGTGCGCACATAGTATGTGCGCTTATGTATTATGTGTCTTATGTGCAGTGCGCCCACGTGCGTCGCACGTTTTCTATCAATGCCTGACACGGAACATGTGACGAAGGTTGAGGTGGTCGTGCCCGGCTTCAATCAAATCGACCGTCGTTCGGTTTATTTTCTTTCCAACCCGTGCTGTTTTCACTTTGCACTCCGATTACGCAATTACCGAACATTGTGACGCCGTTAAGATTGTATATCTCCGTACTTTTACTTCGTGCGCCTCTGCATACCGTGCCTGTTGGTTTTCCGGATTAATCATGCCCAATATAAAACGGAGCATGCGTCACGTCTCGTCGAGATTTTCGGAGAAAAGAATGACGAATAACTGCGTACTAAGACAAAGAACTACGAAGCTGGTTGGAGAAAATACAAGTAACTTTCTTATCTCGTTTCAGCTTCGAAAGACGACGACAGCCAGTAAGTAGAAGGCGCTCACAATAATTTACATCAAATTGGAAATGATAAATATATAAAAATATGATGTAGTTCGCAGCCAGCGCTTACGTCCTTGAATTGATACTTTCAACTGGATACCTCTGAAGCTATTCTTATAGCGCGAGCAGTAGAGCACGCATTCATGAAGACGCATACGACGGCGCCGCGTGTGTGTATTTGTGTCTTGTGTCTGTGTGCATGCTTGCGCTATTGGAAGGCCTTACAATCTGCTACCAGCAGGTCCATATTGCAACTCTTATATGCTTTGAAGCGGGATGGCCGCGTTGCATCTTCGTGTTGAAAGCCATGCGCACAGCGCTGAAGGGACTGAGCTTTTACCTTAGAACGACAGTGCAAAACCAAGATACGGCAGTAGGACCCGAGGCACACAAGCGCTGACTTAAAAGAAAGGTTTATTTGAAAAAGGACGGGAGATGAATGCAAAGCAATAGACCTCTTCCTGTTTGCAAACAGCGTGACGTCACTGCGGGGGCCCCTCCCCTCTGCCGCGCCTCCGAAGCGGGCGCTGGTTGGCAAAAAACGTTCGTGCGACCTGTTCTCTCTGCATAAGAGCGCTGCTTGTATATCAACTGCCGCGATCGTAAGTCCGGCATAGCGCGATTTTTTTGAAGTGACAGCATTTACGAACTGTGCTTAGGAAGTATAATTGCTCCCGTTTCAGCGGCACAACAACGTAGCGTTGTTGCCGAGTGCATGGTTCCCGTAAGTCAGCGTGTGGTGATTTCGTAAAAGCGTGCCTCATCTGTAGATCAAACATCCACAAACGTGTATTACTCCTCGAAAACGAACATTTTATCACACATGATGCACATTTTCGCGGTGGCAAAGTGATACTTCGCTAAATGACTGGTCTTCGAACACAAATTTGTATTGCATTGTCGTGAACGCACTGATTTACGCGCCATATACACTGTGGCTTTAAACGATATACAAGCTGAACTTCGTCTACAAGTACACGGCGGATCAGTGGAGCCGTACCCATCAGCGGTGCCTAAATTCAGATGAGGGAGATATGCAGAAAAACTTATTACTCTGCTTTAGGAGCATGGTAAGATACCCTAGGCGGACAAAATTAATCCGGAGCCTTTCGTTACACTGCCCCCCATATGCCGCTGTGCAGCTTAGCAATGTTAAACACTATAATTTAATTAGTCTCGGTAATGTGAACGTACAAAGTAAAACTTTACATAAGTACAAAATCCGTTGCGCGCTAACTTCGCTATGTCTGTTGCCTTCTTTGCTGCTCTCGACATTACAAGATCCAACTTTTGCATGTTTATGTGCATCATCATGGCATAAAGTCCGTACCGTGAAGCTGAATACACCAATAACGAAAAAAAAAAGAAAGTTCAATTTTACTTAAGACGTGTGGGATCTGGGTTAAATGGCGATAATTTCAGCGGTTTGACTTTTGGGCATTCCCCGTGGTTAAATGTATACACGCAGCTTCGGCAGTGGTCAAAACATCGTAGGAGCTCATTTGTAGTCATACCTCTCAGTCGATAAATTATGCTCAAACGAAGTTTTTTTTAATATTTTTTTTTCTGCACGTAGCGCGGATAACCCCGAAATACATGCGCTCACTCATAATCGCGTCTCATTCATTATCACCTGTTCAATAATTACGTGTCCTGAAGTTCTATCGGAGCCTGATCACTACGATTGGTTTTATTACACGCAACACGCGTCCACAGACTCGTAAGCGTGATGTATTGCTAATCGCGTAGTATACACACACAGAGACACATAAACAATTAATGTGGTCCGTTTCCCTACGCTAAGATGAGCCGATATCGTCGCTGTTCTCGCCGCACACTTTACCACAACAAATGTGGCGCACATCCATGGAAAAGCCGATATTCTTCATTGCACAATCCATCACAGACCACCACTCCGTGGTTCACTTTCGCAAGTAAAAAAAGGCCAGCGTGGCCACATTTTCACCACAAAGTTTACCACATACCGATGTTGTCCGACACACATTACTGCTAATCTAGCTGGCAAGAGAATTGAAGAGGTTCACGTAAAATAAAAAAAGAAATACAAGAAATCAAAACACGCGTCGACGTGGCGCCCACCTACACCAACTAAAGCGCGACTGCACCACGCAAAAAGCCGGCGGCGGCTGTTTTTTGCCAACCAGGGTCACCGCACGTGCGCCGGTGACGTCACGCTGTGACGTCGCCGATGCGATGTGACGTACCCCAGGAGAGGTCTATTGCTCATGGCACACACCCATGACAATAGAATAATGTATATTCGGCCAAGAGGAACACAAGTTCCTATAAGTAGGCAGATTGCGAGCTGGCGCATTGTGTGTCCAGCCTGTCAATCATTCCGGCCTCAATTATCTACCTTATGAGCTTTTCTTTATTCTTGGATATTGCATCAGCTCCGCGAAACTGTGGCCGACATCCGCACATGTTGCATTATTGCGGCGTTTTTTGAAGCGATCATTTAAGCACCTAGCCGGCTGTGTGATGCAGTTTCCTTGCGCAGCTCAATGTAATCATTTGCACTGCACGATCAGCGCAATCGGTATACGCTTAAATTTATTTCTCTCGGCTTTCGTATTGCCACGTAGCAGTGACGGTCAAGGACACAGTAGCAAAACTGTGAATGACAAAACTAACTCTTTATTGGGCGAACCTGTGCCCAAAACAAACAGGCTACACTTAAAGTACTACGATAGCACAGTCGGCGATCGTCGAAAATCTGAGGCGCTTGCAGACACGCGGGCACCAGCGACGCGGCCAGTACACGCGTCGCGCACACCACCAGATCGCACAAGGTTCGCTGACAACAGACAACGAATAGAACCATCGATAACATTCGCGAAACGTCCGATACATGCAGGCGCGTTTTGCGCTGAGCGATAACGTTTGACATTTGTTAGCCGGTGAAAAGCGGTCACCCGTGAAATATAAACAAGTACGTACATGTGTAAGCATTTTGTAAGATTTTGGGTGTGGTGGTCTGGAACGAATAGCATGGAACCGCTTGGAGCATCGCGAGTAACTGTGAGCGAATGTATAAAAATTCGAGAACAAGGCAGAGAGCGCCTTACTCCACATCAAACATTTAGACCAGAAGATTAATCTTTTATCAATTCAGGGTTCCTTCATTCATTCATTCTTAGAAGAACTCTCGTCAAATGATCCAGCGGTCATGCGCAACGCTGTTGAAATTGAACCCGCTCTACCTAAAATCCCTATATAGGAAAAGTACCGCCATCCTTTGATCAACGCCGCTTCTCTCTCTCCTGTATCTCCGATTGGACGATGACAGCGCGCGCTTTCACTTCTTTATATTTTGTTTATTTCCGCCTGAGAGCCATGTTGAAAGTCACTCTGCGCAGCCGCAGTCGCCGGCGGCGGCGCGCGCCCGGCCTGAAAGCTTCAACGTGGACTTCCTAAAGGCGCCACTGTCGACTTGCTTTCGTAAGCAAAAAGTAAAGAAAAAAAAAGCGCTTTAGAAGAGGAGACGGCGGAGCAAGATGACGGTACTCTTACTATATAGGGACCCGGTGATGTAGTGTTGGGCAACGTTACTAGACTAGCTTCGTTGGTGCTTGGTAAGTGGGCCTCTCCTATCTCTCGCGTTGCTTTGGCATGTAAACTCCGATACAACAATTAATTAATTAATCAATCAATCAATCAATCAATTGAACTGTGTGCTCGTGCTTACTGCTAAAAATGTTTCACTGTCTGATTTCTGCTTCGCCATTTTCACAGGTGTATGAAAAGTGAAGCGCATTTCTCTTTTTTTCAGAGGAACTTGAGCTAGGCCTTTTTGATTTTGGCTGTTCAGCGAAATGCCTGTCTGTGCACTTCAAAGTGTACGTTTCCTTGATTCATAAGTTCAGTTCTGTTAATTAATTAATTAATTCGGCCACTCTTATGGGGCTCTGGACTAAGGACTCCACCCTCGCCCAGGACCCGTCGAAGGACACTGCGGTTCCCCTGTATTTAAAAAATATTATCGCTCTCTCTTTCATTTGTTCTTGCTCCTTTCTTTCGACAGCTCTGAAGCGCGGACGTTCAAGCTGCTCTTCGCACTCGCGCTGACCCTCATGGTCCTCGGAGTGCTGGTCGTGGCCGGCCTCTTCGTCGTGCACGGCGGTACGTGAAGCCTTCGTGCCTCAAAGCAGAGGACAGAAAGCCGTGGGCAGGTCAGCCACCCTCGAGGAGGGCGAGATGTTGACAACAAGGACATTCATGCCGGGATTGCGCATAAGAAACCGGAGCGCACCTTAGAATGGAAAGTTCAGAGGGCTGGTAGGAATTCGTGTAACTGAAAGGGAGACAGCACAAATGCGGACACAAGCTGAACGAAAAGGATGGAAAATAAACGCGAACTAGAATATATATGCATTGTCTGGAACCCTTATATTAAATGGAAGGTTCACAGCCTTGAGCGTATTCAGAGGAAGGCTGTGAGGTTTGTATTTAACAAATTGACCGCGTTAGACTCGCCCTCTAAATTAATGGAAGCTAATGATACGCAGCTAATACAAGTACGAAGACAAACGTTTAGGCTATAATTTGACTCCCAACTTTACAATAACAAAGTAGTTCAAAACTTCTAGACAATACAGTTTTGTTCAGACATAAAAGCGAAGAAATGTGCCTCATGGCCTAGAGTTGGTATATCATTAATAGCGCTAGCGCGTGTAAGTAAGCCTTCGATTATCTTGCACAAAGAACGATTGTCACGCCAAAGTAATCTTTTGCGAGTGTCCGTGCGCATCCATGATTTCCGTGTTGGCGCTGCCTTCCACAGAGCATGCGCAGACAAGTTGCGTGTCTTAATTTCAGCAATTCTGCGACCTTTCAGTCGATAATAGTCGGTGTTTGTGTTATACTTTCGTTGCCTCTTGTGTTTCGTTTTCACGTGTGCCTTTTGGAGTTCCCCTATTATCACGAATGGTACCATATTTGCGTGCGCGGAAAAAAAGGAAACCAAGGGGCCCGATATGATTAACAATATTTGCGTGCACTTCGAACCTACACCGAGCGTGTTCGATAATAAAACAAGTAAACCCTATACAGAGTATATTGCTGTCCACTGCTCGTTACTGTACCGTGTCAGCTGTGGTACCAGCGTCACGATTGTACGTTCGATAAATTTTGATCTCAATTACTTCTTAAAAATTACACTAAACTGAAACACTAGCCTCTGTATCCCAAATGTGCACTGACGCAGACGTACACCTTCGAGAACTTCATGGTGTCTCTGGCTGCAGAGAGCTTTTTTCAGTCGACTCCTTCATCATCATTATCATCATCATCAGCCTATATTTTATGTCCACTGCAGGACGAAGGCCTCTTTCTGCCATCTGCAATTACCCCTGTCTTGCGCTAGCGTATTCCAACTTGCGCCTTCAAATTTCCTAACTTCATCATCCCATCTGGTTTTCTGCCGACCTCGACTGCGCTTCCCTTCTCTTGGTATCCATTCTGTAACCCTAATGGTCCACCGGTTATCCATCCTACGCACTACATGGCCTGCCCAGCTCCATTTCTTCCGCTTAATGTCAAACAGAATATCGGCTATCCCCGTTTGTTCTCTGATCCACACCGCTCTCTTCCTGTCTCTTAACGTTAGTCCTAAGATTCTTCGTTCCATCGCTCTTTGTGCGGTCCTTAACTTGTTCTCGAGCTTCTTTGTTAACCTCCAAGTTTCTGCAAGTAATCTCCAAGTCGACTCCTTAGTCCTGGCTAAGTACCGACTGGGCACAGTGCTGTCCAAGTTCGGAGATCTGACGAATACCGGCGCAATCGGCAAGCAACATGGCCGATGGCGCAATGTGACCGCATTTTTCAGAATGTCCCGATGACACGAAGTGACTTCTGTGCCATCAATCAAGCATTGTCATGCTCACCAATCAGCCGTGCGGCGCAAAAGAAAAAAAAAAAAGGGGGGGGGACCACCTCTGTTGTACGTCAGTCAGTGAACTACACGTTTCTGCGAAATGTGATGTGCGGAATTCGAGACCGACCCGCAAGCGCTCTCTCCGGCGTTCTTCAGCGAGGATCTCTTTACATGTTATCGACAAAAGGCAGGTTACAATCAGAGAATGTCTCTTTCAGCGTTGACACTGTGCGAACTCCTGGACAACATGTATAGTCGCCCTGGACGGCGCATTAGAGGTAGAATGCTTATTACGTTCACTGTTATAACAATAAGCCGTTTGACAACCAAGACAAAAAAACCATGCGCATACCTTCGTGACATTCAATAGTTACGTTGTTTGCTCGCTGACAGCAGCTAATTCTGTTAGGCAAAACAGTACAAAAGGAACGGTAAAAAAAAGCGCATTTTGGACGAGGATAAAAACAAAGACGGCAAGGACGCCACTGTTTTCATCTTCGTTCTACGTATGCGCTTATTTAAATAATGAAGCTTGAAAAGGTCTGAGCAACTCGTTGGATATTGTGCGCTATCGTAAACGCGATATTAAAGAAAGTCAGGGGAGGGGTGTACATGTGTATGTGTTAGAGACGTGAAAAATATCCTGGGTGCTTAACATTTCCAGTGTTGGAGCTTTTCAATTGATGTCAAAATAACAGCTCTGTCTTGCAGTGCTGGACACTCGCGCGCCCGAATCAGCTGAGGGGGTGACCACCGAAATTATGGAAGATCGGAAAGGCCGAGATTATGGTCCCGTCATCCTCAGGCGCCCGCATAAGAACGAGGATACGCCCAAAGATGCATCCGGGGGCTATTCATCGACCAAACCCGATGTTGATTCATGGACCAAATCCAAGCGTTATTCATCGACCACATACGAGGGTGATTCATCAATCACCTCGGAGCCTACTAGTGAAGGGACGCAGCACTCCGACATGGTCACGTCTCCGCCTGGTAAGTCTGTACCACCATGATCGACCTTTAAGGGCACGGATCGGCGTTGAAGCATTCAACGCAACATCAGATAAGAGATTTCTATAAAGTATGCATTAGTCTTTCATTTCACCTATCCGCACGCGGTTGTTTTCAACGCCTAGCGATTAAGGAGAGGAATACACAATAGGCCTTCACATAACATCATCAGTCCCAGGAGCGCCGTCGCTCGCATTTTCGGAGCTGCTGTTTTGTTGTTTGCCAACTGACCCCATACCTCCACAGAGAGCTGGCGTCTTTCATTGGACAGAAGACGCTGGCCGGCGACTTTGCAATTGCTAGTAGGTACAGCGGGGGCGTGGCACTGCGGGTCACGTGACTTCCACTTAACACGTGTTGTCATGGCAGTCGTGGAGCTCCTAGGTGCCTAGGGACATAATTGCTTAGGGACTTTTGAGGCACTGGTCGCCGCTGAGTGTGGCTCTGTTGGCGCGAGCACCAACAGCACGCCTGCGAGAGAGAAACGATGGCATTCCTAAATAAACGCACCACTGTTTTGATGATCCAAATATAATCTCACTATCAGGGAGGGGAGCAGTCTACCTGACTGCATGAAAACAATGAATATTCTAAAAGTGTTGTCCCGCACCGCTTGGGGTAGTGACACAAAGTGCCTTTTGAATCTGTATAAGAGCCTCATACTCATAAGACAAGATTACGGCGCCATAGTGTAGCATTCCGCTACGCCAAGCGCCCTAAGGATGCTGGATCCTGTACACCATCTAGGCATCCGCCTAGCCACTGGTGCCTTCAGGACAAGTCCTGTGGCAAGCCTGTATGTAGAGGCGGACATGTGGTCGTTTGACATGCAGCGTTCATACCTCACCTATTTCCTGAAAATTAATTCGAACTCGGAACATCCGTCCTTCTCAACCGTAAATGGCATTGTCAAATGACAATGACCAGTGCCACACTCTTTAATAACCGGCCGACAGCAAGAGATCCCTTCTCACTACGTGTAAAGAAAATTAGTGAACAAATGGATATCCCACTACCTGAAAATACTCTGTTTGCCCCAGCAAAGCCAGTGCCACCGTGGCAGTGGCAACTCATAGAGTTTGATACCTCGTTTGTAGAGGTCACAAAACACGCTCCAGAGGCACATATCCGAATGCATTTTCAAGAAATTCAGTTCAAGTACTCGTCCTGCACTCAGTTATACACTGACGCTTCCAAGTCACATGCAGGGGTATCTTATGTAGTAGTCGGACCGTCCTTCTCCGAGTCCGATGTACTGCACCCGGAAACAAGCATTTTTACGGCTGAGGCCTATGCACTTTTATCGGCTGTGAAGAGTATTGGCAAATCAAAACTCAAACGATCAATAATATTTACGGACTCCCTAAGCGTTGTAAAAGCCGTCATGACTCTACATTGACACTAGAACCCTGTACTTATTGAACTGTATTCTGTTCTGTGCAAAGCATGCATGTCTAACCAGCATATTATTATATGCTGGGTGCCTTGCCATAGAGGCATCGAGGGCAATGTTCTGGCTGATCAAATGGCCACATCAACTACATCGCGAGCCCTTAACCCTACCGCTTGTATCCCTGCCAGAGATCTTAAGCCCTACTTGAGAAAGAAACTTCGAAGCCACTGGCAGCGCTTGTGGGGTGCCGAAACGAACAATAAGCTCCACTTAGTTAAGCCACGGATTGGCCCCTGGCATCCTGTTACGAAAATACGAAGAACTAATGTCCTATTCTCTCCTCTGAGAATAGGACATAAATACGGCACCCACAATTTTCTCTTAACTGGAAATGACGCGCCAACTTGTGGTAGATGTGGAGAGAGGCTTACCGTGCTCCACGTGCTCGTAGAGTGCAGGGAAGCCGAAATAGAGAGAAAAAGACACTTCCCTCTAGCGTACCAGTACCGTCTCCCTCTCCACCCCGCTATGTTTCTTGGCGACGAACCTCTCTTTAACACCAAAGCTGTTCTGGATTTTCTGAGCTATGTTGTACTGCATGTTATTTGCCAAATAGTTTCGTAGCGCATCCTCTCTTCAGAGAATGGCGCTGCGATAGTAGTTTTGCATAGCACGCGCCTGCAAGCCTTTACGTTTTCAAAGGGTGTGTCAAGGCTGTAGTGCTTCTTGAAAAGATTTATCTGTGATATATTTTCGTTTATCGTCATTATCTTAGAATGTGTTCTTTTGTGTTCATAGTGCACCTCATTAGCCATTGCCATAATTTTATTACATGTATATTTTACGCATTTTACAGTGATTGCTTTTAGGCCCTTTTACAGCCACGACACATCTACCATTCGCAATTCATTGCGCCATTGTCAACTCATCAACACTGGCCTGGCGTTCTTTGGCCATTCCTGGCCATTGCGCCAATAAACACCATACAAAATGACAACATGAATGAAATTTTGCGTCCTAAATGGAAATTCCTTGAACTCTAATTTATCCAAAATTTAGCTCCTTGAGCGTGTAGTTGCCGGTCTGTTTATAACAGAAGTTTGCGATATTTGGCAGTCTTCAAAATCAAATCATCCAAAAAGTAAAAATTCAACATTATTTTGCAGCGTCTAGGAAATAGCCTCTGGAAAGTCCGTCTCCGTCGTCTCCGTCCGACCGGCAGTAACAGCCCCTTCACTGTCTCGTGGCAATATATATATATATATATATATATATATATATATATATATATATATATATTGTAAGGAAGATGACGAACGATGACGCAGAGTCAGCAGCATCGGCAGCATCAAGCGCGCAGCAGAAGCTCGAGCGAGAGGACTGTGCTCGGTGCATCCTACGACCCGCTGTCGCTACGAACCCCAATAAATCCCCTTTATAAGTGGTGGAGGTGCTGGGTAACGTTCCACTCTACCATCCTGGAACTTCGTTCGCGGACGCTACCCTCTGCCATGCCGGACGCCGACCAGCAGACTCTTCCATCGCCACCCGTCCCTTGCGCTGGCACCGTTCGCCAGCGGGAACCTCCCATCTTCAGCGGAACCGACGACAACGACGTTGAAGAGTGGCTGTCATCTTATGAACGGGTGAGCGTTCACAACAAATGGAATGACTCGGACAAGCTGGCTTACGTATCCTTCTATCTTGCGGGCGTCGCCAGTCTCTGGTTCAGGAATCATGAGAGGGATATCCGAACGTGGTCGGCGTTCAAGACGTCGATTACCGAAGTATTTGACCGACCCGCCGTCAGGATACTCCGAGCCGAGCAGCGTTTGCGTACACGCGCACAGGACACGGGTGAGACGTTCACCAGCTATATAGAAGACGTCCTCGATTTGTGCAGGCGCGTGAACGCTGCCATGACGGAAGCGGAAAAGATTAAGCACGTCATGAAGGGCATCGATGATGACGCGTTCCAGATGCTTCTGGCCAAGGACCCGCGCACTGTTGGCGACGTTATCAGCTTGTGCCAGAGCTATGATGAATTGCGAAAGCAGCGAGCTCTGACAAGGCGACATCCCACACATAATGCGGCGTCACTCTGCAGCCTGACCACCGGCCCCGAACAAGCCTCCTTGATAGCCCAAATCAAAGATTTCGTCCGCGAAGAAGTCGCACGACAGCTGTCTCTGGTGTCCATCACTCCGGAGTCTGCCAGCACTTTGCCGTCTCCTCTCCGTAATGTGATCCATGAAGAGGTCACGAAAGCGCTGCCAGCTGTTCACCAGCAGGATGCCGTGGCTACACCGTTAACTTATGCTGCGGTTGCTGCAATGGCCCCTCGCAGTGCGCCCGTACCGAAAAGCGCTTCCTTTGCCCTTTGCAGCTCTTGACCTCGCCGCCGGTGTCAGCACGATGCCCGTTTACAATCATCTTTCGTCGCCGCTATCACTGCTCCGCCGCGAATGCCTTGGTTACGTCGAGTCGGTTGATTCAACCCGAATTGTCTCCGTCCTCGACGAAATGCCTTCTACTGCCGTTCATGCACTGAGTGCCCTCTCCGTAGCCGACTCAGCATGGACAGATGTGTTCAGCCCATTCATCGCCGACGATCTGACACATTCGCAGCGATCTCAACTTCTCGCACTCCTTCAGCACTTCCACCGTCCTTTCGACGTTGCGCAAACATCTCTTGACCGTGCATCGACAGTCGAGCATCACATCGACACTGGCTCTCACTCACCGCTGCGACAAAGACCATATCGCGTGTCTGCTACGGAACGTCGCGTCATTGCAGAACAGGTCGATGACATGCTTCGTCGGGGCGTCATTCAACCTTCACAGAGCCCATGGGCCTCTCCCGTGGTACTCGTCACGAAGAAAGACGGTTCCATCCGCTTCTGTGTTGATTTTCGACGGTTGAACAAGATTACACTGAAGGACGTCTACCCATTACCACGCATCGATGATGCTCTGGACTGTTTGCAGGGAGCCGAGTTCTTTTCTTCGCTGGATTTGCGGTCAGGCTACTGGCAGGTTCCGATGGCAGAGGCCGATAGCCCGAAAACTGCCTTTGTTACACCAGACGGCTTGTATGAATTCACCGTCATGCCTTTCAGACTTTGCAACGCACCTGCTACGTTCGAAAGAATGATGGATAATGTTCTGCGTGGCCTCAAATGGAAAATTTGTCTTTGCTATCTTGACGACATTGTGGTATTCGCCCCTGATTTCGCAACGCACCTGCTCCGCCTCCAGCACGTACTCACTTGCTTGACCAACGCCGGGTTGCAACTTAACCTGAAGAAATGTCGATTTGCTGTTCGTCAGCTCACAATTTTAGGCCATGTCGTGTCAAAGGAGGGCGTTCGCCCGGATCCCGAGAAGCTACGTGCTGTTACTGCGTTCCTAAAACCTACCACTATCAAAGAGCTACGCAGTTTCATCGGCCTCTGCTCTTACTTTCGGCGATTTGTTCGAAACTTTGCGTCAATTATATCACCTCTCACGCAGCTCCTTGGTGGCTCTAGAGATCTCTCATCATGGTCTCCAGAGTGTGACGACGCCTTCACAACCTTGCGCCGTCTTCTCACGACGCCACCCATTCTTCGCCATTTTGACCCTCAAGCGCCAACCGAACTTCATACTTACGCAAGTGGTGTAGGCCTTGGTGCTGTGTTGGCACAACGTCAACCTGGCCACACAGAATACGTCGTCGCATACGCGAGTCGCACGTTAACCAAGGCGGAGGCCAATTACAGCGTAACAGAAAAGGAGTGTTTGGCCATTGTGTGGGCGCTTGGCAAGTTTCGCCCATATTTACACGGCCGATCTTTTGACGTAGTGACCGACCACCACGCACTATGTTGGCTGTCGACGCTAAAAGACCCATCGGGCCGCCTTGCCCGCTGGGCATTGCGAATTCAAGAATATGACATCCGCGTGGTTTACCGTTCCGGGCGAAAGCACTCCGACGCTGACGCGCTATCCCGATCACCGCTTCCCCCGCAGGCCAGTCACGTCTCCTCCTGCGAGTGCACATTGTCATCTCTGGACTTTGACACTATCGCCTCTGCACAGCGTGATGATCCCTGGACTGCATCTCTGTTCGACCTTCTCTCGGATACGTCGAAAGTTCCAGCGTCACGAACGCTTCGGCGCCAAGTTCCTCATTTTGCGATTCGAGACCAGCTACTGTATCGCCGCAACTATGCCCCAGGGGGTCGCACATGGTTACTCGTCATTCCGCGAACCTTGCGATCAGAGATTTGCTCCTCGTTCCACGTCGACCCTCAGTGTGGCCACGCGGGAGTCTTCAAGACCTACGAAAGACTTCGACACCGCTATTACTGGCGGGGAATGTACAATTTTGTTCGCAACTTCGTCCGCTCGTGTCATGAGTGCCAACGTCGCAAAGCGCCACCGCACAACTCCGCCGGTGAACTCCAGCCTTTACAATGCCCATCCCGACCCTTTGATCGCGTGGGCATAGATCTCTACGGGCCACTTCCGTTGACTCCTACCGGCAACAGGTGGATCATCGTTGCGGTAGACCACTTAACACGTTATGCGGAGACTGCTGCTCTACCAAATGCTACAGCGCAGGAGGTCGCCAATTTCATACTACGCCGTTTTCTCCTTCGTCATGGAGGTCCACGTGAACTTTTGAGCGACAGAGGCCGCACCTTCTTATCTGAAGTCATCGAACAACTGCTTGCTGCATGCGCTATTGTTCATCGTAAATGCACTGCCTATCACCCACAGACTAACGGTACCACGGAACGCTTCAACCGAACTCTTGGTGACATGCTCGCCATGTACGTCTCACCTGATCACTCTAATTGGGACCTAGTTCTTCCGTTTGTCACCTACGCCTACAACACCGCGACTCAGGCCACTACCGGATTCTCACCCTTTTACCTTCTTTACGGTCGTCATCCTTCGCACACAATAGACACCATTCTGCCCTACCGGCCGGACCCATCCGAATGCCTGCCGATCTCGGAAGCAGCCAGACACGCCGAAGAATGTCGCCAGCTGGCCCGCCAATTCACCTCAGACGACCAGAACCGTCAAAAAGCCGTTCACGACGCCCGGAACTCGACTCCCAATTTTCTCCCGGGCGCCCTCGTCTGGTTGTTAGTGCCACACCACACGCCTGGGCTCGCTTCAAAACTTCTTCCGAAGTACGACGGGCCATACCGCGTTCTCGAGAGAACATCACCCGTTAATTACCTGGTTGAGCCGCTCACGCCGCCGTCCGACATGCGACGTCGGAACCGTGAAGTCGTTCACGTTCAGCGCCTCAAGCCGTATCACCTTTCTATCGTCCTTCCGGACAACTAAGTCGCCAGGATGGCTCCTTTATTTCCGCGGGGCCCTTGTAAGGAAGATGACGAACGATGACGCAGAGTCAGCAGCATCGGCAGCATCAAGCGCGCAGCAGAAGCTCGAGCGAGAGGACTGTGCTCGGTGCATCCTACGACCCGCTGTCGCTACGAACCCCAATAAATCCCCTTTATAATATATATATATATATATATATATATATATATATATATATATATATATATATATATATATATATAGTAACTGGATTTTTCAATGGGCCAAGCGTATTTAGGAAAATCAGAAGCACAACTTCGCGGTTATCTTAGGTTTATTATTTTCCCAACAGTTTCGGTCGGTGGACCGACCTTTTTCAAGGGATCGACCCTTGAAAAAGGTCGGTCCACCGACCGAAACTGTTGGGAAAATAATAAACCTAAGATAACCGCGAAGTTGTGCTTCTGATTTTCCTATATATATATATATATATATATATATATACGTGGTCTGAAGTGGGAAGTATGCATGTGCTATCTAGACGATGTAGTGATTTTCGGGCGCCCGTTCAGTGAACACAACGCACGTCTCGACCTTGTGTTAGACTGCTTGGAAAAAGCAGGCTTGGTGCTCAACTCGAAGAAATGCCATTTTGGAGAGCGCCAAACGCTGGTTCTGGGCCATCTAGTGGACAAGGACGGCATACGACCCGATCCAGCGAAGACTGCTGCTCTTGAAGCCTTCCAACAACCTCGCTCTGTAAAAGAGCTACGCAGCTTCCTGGGCCTTTGCGCCGACTTCCGCCGGTTTATTCGTGGGTTTGCCAACATCGCGTATCCACTGACATGCCTCCTCCAGAAGGGCGTTCCTTTCGAATGGACCCCTGAATGTGAAGCCAGTTTTCGTGAGCTGAAGTTTCTTCTGACGTCCCATCCCATTCTCCGACACTTCGATCATGCGGCTCCCACGGAAATTCATACGAACGCTAGCGGTATTGGCATCGGCGCAGTCCTTGTTCAACGCGTCGACACCAAAGAACACGTCGTCGCCTATGCGAGTCGCTCCTTAAGCAAGTCTGAGCGCAACTACACAGTCACAGCGCAAGAATGTCTTGCAGTGATTTTCGCGGTACAACGCTTCCGGTCTTACCTGTACGGGCGCCCCTTCACTTTGGTGACAGACCATCATTCTCTATGCTGGCTAGTTAACCCTCCGTGATCCATCAGGCCGGATTGCGCGTTGGATACTTCGCTTACAGGAGTATGAACCGTTTCTTATAAAATTGGCCGACGGCACGCCGACTTTGACTGCCTCTCGCGTCTGCCAGCTTCCGACAACGGACTGCGACGCGGACAACTCCGATCGCTATATCGCATCGTTGGAGCCAGGATTTCCTGATATTAATGCCTTCAAGATCGAGCAGCGAAAGGACAGAACTTCAGAGCCACTGCTCATTACCGCAAGGAAATAAGCACCATCCTTTCGTTTCTGCGTTCGTGATGGGATTCTGTACAAAAAGAACTATTCTACTACAGGCCCACGATATCTCCTGGTGGTCCCGGAAAGCCTCCGTGTATCCATCTTGCGCGCTATCCATGACGACCCTACGTCTGGTCATTTGGGATCGGTGCGAACGCTACCAGTCCAAGAAAGCTTCTACTGGCCAAAAATGCGTCAGACGACCGACCAGTACGTATCCAGCTGCAACCAGTGTCTCCAGCTGCATTCGTATCTTGTCGTACGAATGCGTACTATTACTCTTTTTTGCCTCGCACCTGCAATGACTTGAACCACCTTCCCGCATTGGTCGCCACTATTACAGACGCATCGAGGTTCAAGACTACTGTTTTCCATGCCATCTAACAATTATTTTAATCATTGTTCTGCATTCTTTTTCTCTGTATGTACCACTCCTTTCCTGTAGCGCCTACGGGCCTTGAAAGTATGTAAAATAAATAAATAAATAAATAAATAAATAAATAAATAAATAAATAAATAAATAAATAAATAAATAAATAAATAAATAAATAAAACTCACAAGCGTCCGACGAGCGCTCCTCCTGGCCGACTACATCCAGTGCCACCCCCAAGCACTCCGTTCGAGGAAATCGGCATCGACGTTCTCGGTCCTTTCCCGCGGTCATCTGATGGGAATCGCTGGATTGTCGTGTGTACCGATCACTTGACGCGCTACTGTGAGACAGCTGCTATACCATCGGCTACTGCAACCGAAGTGCAACCTTTTCTGCTGCGTTTCGTCATTCTCCGACACGGACCTCCCAGAGTCATCATCAGCGATCGTGGACGGCAGTTCACTGCAGACGTGGTCGAAGAGATGCTTCGTCTATGTGCTTCAGATTTTCGACATTCCACTCCGTATCATCCCCAAACAAACGGCCTGACGGAACGCACCAACAGAACGCTTACTAACATGCTGTCCATGTATGTTGCGTCAGATCATAAGAACTGGGACAGCGTGCTCCCTTTCATTACTTACGCATTTATTAGCTCACAGCATGAAACTACGGGCTACAGTCCGTTCTTCTATATGCTCGTCCGCCTCGTTTACACGCTAGACACTATCTTGCCGTTTTCAAGCCACGATAATCTTTGTATATCCGAGACCGTCTCTCTTGCTGAAGAGGCCCGACGACTTGTTCTTTACGCACTCTTGTTTCCCAAGAACGCTCGAAGGAACGCTACGACCGCCGACGCCGACACGTGATATATGACCCGGTGACTTAGTGTGGCTGTGCGAACCCACAAGAAAACGTTGTGTTTATGTGAAAAACTGCTGGCCAACTATGTTGGACCTATGTTATACTGATCCGCATCAGTGAATGATCCTACCGCATAGCACGCCGTACATCAAATGGCCGTCCGTCCACAAAGACTGAACTTTCGCATGTCGCCCGTTTAATAGCCCTTATCTCGAGACAACCTGTTTGATTTGCCCGGCGGCTTCGGTCTGCGCGGTAGGGCAATGTGAGCACTCCTACGTGCGTTCTGGGTTTACACCTCAAAAGGATTTGGGGCATCCAAGAGGGGTGGAGGAAGAAGACGACGTGCGGCTTAATGAGCTGAATCCTCGATCGGCACCTCAGCTGATCAGGCCTCGTCGGACTCACTCTCTACTTTGGTTATAATAACCGCCTTTGTTGGCGTAACAATATTATCAGACCTCATTAGTTCAGTTGGCGAGTCAAATGTCGAAAATTTGTTGTAAACAAACCGAATAGCCTGTCTTTGTATTCGTTCAAGTTTCCTTATGTTACATTGAGTGAAAAGATCCCAGATAATAGAGGCGTACTCGAGCTTCGGTAGAATTAACTAGTAATAAGCGAACAGTTTAACAGACGATGGGGCGTGTTTAAGCTTGTATTTGAGAAAGCACAGTTTACGGAAAGCAGAGAAAGATATATTTTGCACGTGAAGGTTCCAGGACAGGTTGCTGCTAAGGGTGACACCTAAGTATTTATAGTTAGTAACTTGTTTAAGTGCAGAGGATCCTAGCGTATAACTATAAAAAACAGGTGTTTTCTTGCAAGAAATAGGAACAAAAATTGTCGCAGTTTCACCCGAAAGGCGAAGCATGAATTGCGATAGCAAATTAGTAGAGAGCTATACGCAGTTAGGATAGTAGTTTTATCAGCTGTATAAACTTGGACATGCAGCAGCGCCAGCAACGCTCAGAACTGTTGTCGACGCCATCGCCGTTTTGCCCGCATTCGCACCGAATGCGCGCGGCGTTGGTGACTGTTGCCGGTGCCTCTGGGGCCGGCTCGGAGGTTTCGACGAGATCAGAACGCGACACTCGTCGAGCTGCGTCGGAATCTTACCCACCTTCTCGCCTCGCAACGTTTTATTGCGATAGCAATTATATGGACACTCAAAAGCAGATTTCTGCCGTCGCGGCGCCGTCGCCGTAGCCGTCGCCGTCGCCGTCGCCGTCGCCGTCTCCGTGAGGTTCCGTATGACGTCATTTGGAGAAGAAATCGTCGCCGCGCGCCGAACGCTGTATGTGCGAGTGAAAGGGCGCGAGGGGCGCGTCTTTCACGGGGAGTGAACGCACGGCGGAGAACAAACGCGCGTTCCGCGCCGTGCTCGCTTAAGGGCTGCAGAAGTAGGCGTCTCTTTTCTCCTTTACAATCACCATATATGTAGAGCAAACGCACCTTCTTCCGACGCGCGAGAAGCCGTGGGGGAGGGGGAGGGAAGGGAGGCGACGTTTAGCTGCGGCACCAAGTGCCTATTTATATCACAGGCTCCGGCAACAGTCACCAACGCCGCACGCATTTTGAGCGAACGCGGGCAAAACGCCTATGGCGTCGACAACAGTTCTGCGTGTTGCCGATGCTGCTGCATGTCCAAGTTTATACAGCTGATAAAGCTAATATCATTACTCCGTATAGCTCTCTACAAGTTTGCTATCGCAATTGATGCGTCGCCTTTCAGGTGAAAACTGCGACCACTTTTATTGCGATAGCTATTATATGGACACTCCAAAGCAGATTTCTGCCGTCGGTGTCGCCGTCGTCCTCGCCGTCGCCGTGAGCTTCCGTATGACGTCAATGGAGATGAAATCGTCGCCGCGCGCCGAACGCTGTATGTGCGAGTGAAAGGGGGCGAGGGACGCGCGCTTTCACGGGGAGTGAACGCACGGCGGAGAACAAACGCGCGTTCTGCGCCGTGCTCCCTTAAGGGCTGCAGAAGTAGGCGTCTCTTTCCTCCTTTACAATCACCATATATGTAGAGCAAACGCACCTTCTTCCGACGCGCGAGAAGCCGTGGGGGAGGGGGAGGGAAGGGAGGCGACGTCTAGCTGCGGCACCAAGTGCCTATTATATCACAGGCTCCGGCAACAGTCACCAACGCCGCACGCATTTGAGCGAACGCGGGCAAAACGCCTATGGCGTCGACAACAGTTCTGCGTGTTGCCGATGCTGCTGCATGTCCAAGTTTATACAGCTGATAAAGCTAATATCATTACTCCGTATAGCTCTCTACAAGTTTGCTATCGCAATTGATGCTTCGCCTTTCAGGTGAAACTGAGACCACTTTTTATTGCGATAAGATTATATGGACACTCCAAAGCAGATTTCTGCGTCGGTGTCGCCGTCGTCCATCGCCGTCGCCGTGAGCTTCGTATGACGTGCATTGGAGATGAAATCGTCGCGATGATAAGTGGTTCTTGAGGGAAAGGGAAAGGTTGGCGCTATCTTCTGCAGCCCTTGAGGGAGCACGGCTCAGCGCGCGCCGAACGCTGTATGTGCGAGTGAAAGGGGGCGAGGGACGCGCGCTTTCACGGGGAGTGAACGCACGGCGGAGAACAAACGCGCGTTCTGCGCCGTGCTCCCTTAAGGGCTGCAGAAGTAGGCGTCTCTTTCCTCCTTTACAATCACCATATATGTAGAGCAAACGCGCCTTCTTCCGACGTGCGAAAGGCCTTGGGGGGGGGGGGGAGGCAGGGGGGAGAGAAGAGAGGCGACGTTTAGCGGCGGCACCAAGTGCCTATTTATATCAGAGGCTCCGGCAACAGTCACCAACGCTGCACGCATTTTGTGCGAACGCGGGCAAAACGCCGACGGCGTCGACATCAGTTCTGCGTGTTGCCGGTGCTGCTGCATGTCCAAGTTTATACAGCTGATAAAGCTACTATCATTACTCCGTATAGCTCTCTACAAATTTGCTATCGGAATTGATGCTTCGCCTTTCAGGTGAAACTGCGACAACTTTTTATCCACGTTACTGAGCGTTTATTCGAAACCAATTTTGCTCTTTGATTATCCGACTACAAAGGTGGCCCAACTCATGACAACCTGCACTGCCTCGTTTAGGGTTTTGTATGGGCTCCCAAAGCCAATCGGTATACCCATCTTTGATTAACTCAAACCCCGACAAGATATTCCATTTTAAGCACAGAATTGCATTTGTGAACGTTAGCGCTGGCTCCATTACTCCTTTCCAGATTTTATGCAGTACGTCATATTTTGGCCCCAAAGTGTTCTATGTTTATTATTGCGATAGCAATTATATGGACAATCCAAGCGGATTTCAGCAGTCGGCGTCGTTGTCGCCAGCGCCGTCGCCGTGAGGTTCCGTATAGAGTCCAACGGCGATGAAGTCGTCCCGGGCGCCGTATGCGAGTGAAAGCGCGTGTGCGAGTGAAAGCGCGCGAGAGACGTGCGCTTTCACGGGAAGGCCGTGCTGCGAGAAAGGCCGTGGGGGGATGTGAGAGGGAGGAAGGCGACGTTTAGCTGGTGGTGTTGCAAGGTGGTGTTGCAGCGAATCTGGTGGTGTTGCAAGAAACCAAGCGCGAGCGAGCAAGGCCATCACAGCAGCAGCGCACGGAAAGTCGTGAGAAGACGCAAGGAAAGCTTAACTTTAAAACTGTCTAGACGAGCGCTAACGCCGTCCCATGACGACTCCGAATGTATAGCGTACGCTACAATTAGGTACGCAACATTCGTCCGCATGTCGCAAGATTTTCTTGCGAATGGTTGTAAATAACATGTTTACGATCGAACGCTAACAAGCCCGCCTCCAGCAAGCCCCAGTAACCTAAATATTCCGCACCGTCCTTACCAGGTGAATTCGCAACGCGCATCATCTATGACGCACAAAGACTGGCGGAGGGCACGAAAGATCGCTGCTCTGAAGGTTCGAGAGAGTGTTGCAAGCTACAGTGCCACCTACGTGCTAGCCTTCGTGCGCCCTCACCAATCTTCTAAGATGCGCGAAGGCTCGGAGATAGGCGCTGGTGCTATTCTGCATCTCGTGCCTCAATGTCGACAGATAGATATACGTGCGGCCGATCATCAACAGCACTCTGCGAGTCTGCGTATATAGAAAATGAAATCAGTTCTTAAAGCGCAGCTCTTAAGCGCCTCGCTGACTGCCGCAACCGCCCTTACGACCAACGATTCCTTGCGGACTTCATCGGCCTAACGCTGAAGCACGCCGCAAGCGACGCCTTGGACTGAGGGTACGATGCATCGTTTTTGTAGCGTTAGCTACACTTGCCTAGCCAAGCCCGTTTCGCGCGGCATATCAAGAGCCGTGCTGCGCATGCGCAAGGATCACTGATGTCACACGGCTTGCGCACCGGAGCCACAGAGCCGGCACCTCTCGCGCACTCCGCCGCCGCCGCGCGCGACTCACCGCCGCCGGTCTGCGCATCCAGAGGAGTGACGTCGTAGCCGTGGTAGACGCGTGGCGCCGGCGCTTGCATGCTGTGCAGTCGCCGTCTGACACTGCGCTGGAGCCGCTGCGCTTCTGACTGGCTTTCGCCAGTGTGATATAGCCATGGAGAAGGAGAGCGCAAATGCTGCTCGACAGCGCAGAAGAACGGAGAAGCTGGACTCATCGGATCCCGAAGTAGTGCCTGGCAATTAGCGGTTGAGCGTAGGAGGAATGAAACAGAAGAAGGCTATATACATGTGCCACATAATACGTATACCGCGTGTGTGTCATTGGAGCAGCAGTAAGCATGACAATCAAGCTAATCCTTGGCAATCTAGAGAACCAGGAAAGCTAAGAATAATCAGCTGAACCTTTGCTAACGCTACTACGTATATCCTGGCATAGCCGAGCTAAGCCACTGCAACTTTTTTATCGCAGAATAAAGTGATTTCTATCTCTCTCTCTTAAGCGCCCGTTCATGCGGCGAGCGCCATCGGCGTCACCGGCGTAACCGAGCGAACGAGCACAGCGAAAGATGAAAGTGAACGCGGAGCTCAGCCGGGGAATGACGGACGCTAGGAGGAAAGCGGAGAGGAGGGGCAGCGCAACCAGGAGGCGGAAAGCGGAGGATGGTACGGCGAAAGGATCAGGAGGAGAAGGAGTGCCGGTGGCGACCAGGGGCCGTATTCTGTAACGCTTCGGTTTTCGAAGGATTCGGTTTGGCGGTGGCGTCACATTGGGCGTTGACGTAATGAAAACAAGTGAAAGGACAGAGACCAATCGGCGCGAAGGGTCTTTTTGTGGCAGTGAACGTCACAAACCGAGTAAAAATATAGCAATTTACGAGCGCTTCTTGGTAAATAAAAATAATTTTTCATGGTATTGATGAGGTTAACGTTTTTCATCATGAAACGTGTGTGAGCTGTACTGGCGGTGAGTAACTTAACGAATTTTGTTTACTTCGGTTGACCCATTTATGCCGCTAGGTGGGACGTCGTACGCTAACTTCGCGTTGCGGCCAAAATACACACTCAAGTTCCTCGCACAGTCGGAGCGCTGTCTCTTGAGAATCTGAATTGTCGCCGGAATCCCTCGTCTGTCATCTCAAAGGCGTCCTGTCGACGTCGAGGTTGTCGCTGTCTATCACGGAGGCTCGCTAAAAGCACGATAAAGGCGCCACAGGCACCGCACACGCCGTCATTTTGCTCCGAGTGCCGCGATCTCGCCCGTGCACACGGCACGCACAGGCTCTGCACACGGCACACCGCGCTTCGGATCAGACCAAAACGGCGCGTGCGGCTTCGCTTCGTAGCGGACGACAAATTCGGTTTCCGCGTGATTGACATGTGCATGACGTCATAAAAATGTTGCAGTGGCTTAGCTCGGCTATGCCAGGATACACGTAGCATTAGCAAAGGTTCAGCTGATTATTCTTAGCTTTCCTGGTTGTCTCCTACGCTCAACCGCTAATTGCCAGGCAAACTTCGGGATCCGATGAGTCAAGCTTCTCCGTCTTCTGCGCTGTTGAGCAGCATTTGCGCTCTCCTTCTCCATGGCTATACCACACTGGCAAACGCCAGTCAGAAGCGCAGCGGCTCCGCGCAGTGTCAGACGGCGACTGCACAGCGAGCGCGCGCCGGCGCCAGTGCGTCTACCACGGCTACGACGTCACTCCTCTGGAATGCGCAGACGGCGGCGGGCGGTGAGTCGCGCGCGGCGGCGGCGGAGTGCGCGAGAGGTGCCGGCTCCGGTGGCTCCGGTGCGCAAGCCGTGTGACATCACTGATCCTTGCGCATGCGCAGCACGGCTCTTGATGTGCCGCGCGAAACGGGCTTGGCTAGGCCAGTGTAGCTAACGCTACAAATGCGTTCGCGCCCTGAGGCGATGGCGTCACCCAGACGGCGACCAATCGCTGCACGCAAACCGAATCCTTCGAAAACCGAAGCGTTACAGAATACGGCCCCTGGCCAGCGTAACCTAGATAGCACAAGGCCCGACTGCCATAGAATCTAATGGGACACTCCCGAGTAAGCAGTGGTGACTTCGCCGTCACCGCTTTCATCACGCCAGGCTTGACAATGGAAATTCGGGCGAGGTAGCATGAAGTCATATATCGGAGTTACCACACTTGTGCAATGAAACAAAGCACACGCGTGAGCTTCGGATCCCTACACATGCGCAACTTCGTCTGCACGCCGCCGCTGCTAGAGAATGCGCTTCGTCGAGCCACGCAATCCCGCGTTCACGCTTTGTTCTGGACAATGAGCGACGCAACCGGTGGAAACGATTCATCTGGCGCTGCTGGTAAACAAGCTGCCCGAGCAGAGGCACAGCGCCGCCGCCGAGAGCACCCTGTACTTCGGAAGCAAATTATTAAAGACGATAGTCTTTCTTGGGCTACCTAAACGCGAAAAACTTGTCTGTCTGTCACTCTATTCAACTGCGCGGCCAAACCAAGCATGAGGAGAGGAGGTGCAGAGAGAAAAACAGAGTCAGACAGAGAGCGAGAGTAATAAAAAAGTAGCATTTTCGCCCGAAAGACGAAGCATCGATTGCGATTGCAAATTAGTAGACAGATATCCAATGTAGGCATAGTAGTTTTATCAGCCCTATAAAGTTGTAAATGTTCGCTTATAACTAAATAAAGAAGCACGGTGTCACGCGCGTACAGGTAAACATGAAAACATCTCGCTCAATGACCGCGTAAACTCGTCAAAACGCTGGAAAGCGCGCCAGCAGCAGCGGGCAAATTAACCTTCGCGCTGTCTCGTCTCGCTTCAACGCGAACGTTGAAAGCAAATCGCATACTAAGCTACCGGCACTCGGGCGCGTGCACTTCGTACTCATCGCAGATCGATTTGAAGATGAGGTCCCGTGGGGCGTACACTTCGGCCACATAGCAGATCGGTGCCGCGCGGTAGCTCCGTTTAGCAGCAGCCGCCAAAGCAGAACGCGGCCCACCCCCTACGGCATCCGTCGTCTTCTCCCTGTGCACCGCGAGTGAACGTAGTCCGCGCGCTTCCGGCCGCCTTCCTCTTTCGCGTGCGCGAGATTAAGCTGCGGTTGGCGCGGCTCACCCTCGCACAATTTCACTCACGCGGCGACGGTTTTATCGCCGTTGGACTTTATGCGGAACCTCACGGCGGCGAACGGCGGCGGCGGCTACCATGACGGCAAAAATGCGCTTGTCCATATAATTGCTCTTGCAATAATAAATAAAATAAGCTTTCTGGCGAGGCGGGATTCTAACCCGGGTACCCACGGCCCGAAGGCGAGCGTCACACCCACTAGGCTATACAGCCACGGTTGTAGAACATGCATTTAGGGGAACCATATGATTGCGTTGTACGAACGATTGTAACAGAACTGCTATGGGCGAGAGAAAGAGAAAGAGAATGAGAGCGAGAGGAGAGAGAGAGGAAGAGCATTTAAGAAAAGAGAGAGAGAAAGAGAAACAAAGATGATAGAA
>NC_051163.1:158440687-158580686 GCF_013339745.2 Dermacentor silvarum | reverse complement strand
AGCATTCAAAGAAAGGAATAGACAATGCATTTCTGATAATGTTGTACGAGAAAAGAGGTAAGTGCGGCTCTGCAAAGGCACAGCTTCAGTGTGACAGCATTGTTACACCACCCCAATTTTATTTGCCACAGATCACATAGCCAATTCAGAAATGGCGCAGGCTTGAGTATATACCTAAACACCAGTCTATCAAACACATCGCATACTTCAAATTGAGCAAATATATTGCGATTCCTTAAAAAATAAAAGACAGCAGACGAGTGCAACCTTGAGTAACAGCGACTATTTGCAGCACGGCTGCTTCAAGCATATACAGTAAGAACTTCAGGTGCTTGTAATTAAACCCTTAAAATGTTGCACGCCTATGACTTGCCTGTTTGAAAACCTCCACACAATAACATAGCCAAGCACTTGTAAATAATTTTTTTTACAAAAACAGTGAGTCATCCACACACAAGGTGGGAACATAAGCCGTAATTTTCCACCCAGTTTCACTAACTTTGACCTTGGTGACATTAATAGTTACGCAATGGGTTAAAGGTATATGGGCGTATGGGCTCGTGCAGTTTATAAATCAATTGTGATCTAGAGTGCTTGCATATGCAATTTATTGCTTACACCGAAATGAGCCCACACACTAAAACCCAAACATGGCACGCGGCGACGATTTCATCGCCGTTGCACTTTATACGGAATATCACGGCGACGACGACGGCGGCAAAAATGCGCTTGGAGTGCCCATATAATTTCTATCGCAA
Source organism: Dermacentor silvarum (assembly GCF_013339745.2). Taxonomy (NCBI): domain Eukaryota; kingdom Metazoa; phylum Arthropoda; class Arachnida; order Ixodida; family Ixodidae; genus Dermacentor; species Dermacentor silvarum. Next base: position 158,579,928 of record NC_051163.1, on the reverse strand, counting down.
TAAAAGAAAAAGAAGCGCGGCGTAAATTTCTCTCTCTCAAATGGCAAGGTCGCCGTTACGTCGTCGCGCCGTAACACGCGTGTTCGAGTCGATGTCTCAACGCTGCGGCTGCGACGCAGACGGAAGCAACGACGGAGGCCCAGTCCGGCCAACGCTCGCTTCAACGGCAGGAAAAGAAAGGGAGATGGTTAATGGCGCCGGGCCGGCGGCGGGCGCGCACGGAGACAGTCGAAGGTGGGGGAGCTACGAGGGAGTTGAGAGGGAGAGTGAGGGGAGCCACCGAAGCGACGGGGTTACCTCTGCTGAAGCCAAATCAGCTTCCCTGACGCCCTCCTCCCTCACCTTCGACGTGTCCGCTCGCGCCCGGCGCCGCCGTGCTGGCGCCGCCCGCTCCCTACAGCATCGTTTTCTGCGAGCGTTGGCCGACGTGGGCAGTCTCGTGGCCCCTACTCGCCAACTGCTTGCGCGCCGTGATATATGATCCATTCGTACGTCGTGCTGTGGTGCACGAATACTTCAGAAATAAGTCCTTCCTTTAATTCGAACAAACTTTCGGGCTCCTTCGAGTTCGAATTATCGAGATACGACTGTATATGTGTCACGCTGGAAATTTAATTTGTACGACTTTAATATGACATAACAGATACCTGGGTTCTTGGAGTTCAGGAGTTTCGTGGTGGCCCTTTGGGCGGCGGCGTTTTCGTCTGCCCCTTTCGGCACCTGTAGAGGGTACATGATCAGTGTCTTCACCCTCACGCGCCTTCTCTCTTGCACGTAGGTATGTGCCTGCAAAGTAAGTTACAAAAAAAAACTCTTTATTGTTATGCTGATAAACTCGGAGTATCTATGTTTATAATGTAACAGCAGTGCCTATTACAACTGTATATTGGAATTTTTCTTTTTTTAACAGAATTTTGTTACTGCACAGACTTGCAAAAAGAAAACGTCAGTGCGACCTCAAAATTTATTTGTTGCATGACTGAAGCCAAAAAATGTTAGGTATCCTAAAAAAGATGCTGTAAATAGCTACACTGTCGGGTTATGTTACAAAAAACAAGGCAATAGTGCACTACATACAGGGTGTTTCATTTAACTTTAGCCATACTAAAAATATGCAAGTGCCACGTACCAGGACAGAACCAAGGTAATGTTGGAGATACTCAGATTATTTTTTGCATTCCGCCTAGTTAGATAATTAGTTCTAATTAATTGATTAACTTCTCAATTACTATAGTTAGAAGAAAAGTGTCAATGAGAAGATTGTAAAGCAACATGAGAAACCCCTGATACCGCTTTCTGTTTCTCAATATGAGCTACATAAAGTGTTTTTCCAAGTGTGAAACATACCTGCCAATACACGCAAACTGCCTCGAGCGGCCAGTCGTTCGGCAATTTTGCGTGTATTCGCGGGCATCTTTCACGCTCGGAAAAACACACCAGTGATCTCGCACAAGAGCGTTGACGGAAGAATGCTGTGGCTACGCGAAGATCGTAGCACGTCTCATCATTCTGCGCCAAACGGGAATGTCATCGTCATCCTAACGATCAATGGTCAACGAAACGTCACAGAGGTAATTTTAGACAGCTTTGGCAAACCTGAATACGCACACAATAAAAGAAACGTACGCAGACGTAAACATGCCTCTTAAACAATATTAGAGATTCCAGTTGAAATCAAGGCGCTTTCATTGCAAAACTTCATTACCGCCTAAAACTTCCACCTAAAACTCCCGCCTGAAAATCGTAAATAATTAAACACGACAGGTGTTGAAGTGGCAGTGACTACTTACGTGAGCAAAGAAGATGTGGAAGGCAGTCTGGCGCTCCGCAGTTCATGAACGAATACGCGTCAGGAACTTAACGGCTGGTCCTGACAAAAATAACGGTGAGTGTAACGGCGGGTTCAAAAGTTACGTAATCTGGAGGGAAGCTGCGCGGAGAGCGCAGTCAGCTCGGCTGCTCAGACTGCGTCGGCGCAAGCGATGACGCCGATGAGCCGTCGCGCCACTCCTCGCTTTGTCAGTTAGCCGCTATGATACGTCGCGGCGCTGCATCCTCTTGCGACACACGCTGGTGCAATGCAGAAAAATACTCAGTGTGGCTTCGTACTCGGTACCTGAAGCACAGAAATACTAGCTAATTTAACTAAGAAAATACAAAATGCGGCAGCTACCATAATGCTAGCGCCACCTTACAAAGATAATTTGAAATAACAAAAGTCGAACTTTTAATGCCTCATTCTCGGCACTTTGCGGTAGGTAGGTAGGTTCCTAACTCGCTTTATAATACAAAAAAGTGATGTGCAACCTGTAATGGAATCGAACCTCTGCCGTGGGGCACAGCAGCCGGTTCTGTAGCAACTAGACTACGGTGTCTTTTTCTTCCTCTCGGTCAAAGTAAAACAGGTTAACCAAACAGACAAAACAAAAACTGCGACAAACAAAACATTTTACAGTTTGAACCGTTAGTCCAACTTGGCTGACATTGTCATTTAAAGTTCTCTGAACGTTGTCAAGGGATCTACCCTCGACAGGCACTCAGGAACACAGAAATCATGCGTTCTAAATTTTCTTTCAAAGAAAATTGGCAATATTCGCCAGGAGGGACAGATCGCGTTGAAGTGTATCGAGGACTGTTCAACAATGTCCTCGCGTCGATGACAAAATCAACGCCGAAAGTGGTGCTGCAAGCAACCCATGATGCAAGCCATGATGCAAGCCATCCTTGAAATTCCACACATTTACGTGGACAAAGACTTGCCTGATTTTCTGCAGATTATGATGCATAGTCCGAAGAACTTCTATCTTCGATGCCCGCGCTCATAGGAGGGTCGTTTTGTGGAATAAAATATTCTCTAGAAATGTCTTGCGTATGTGCTTCTTCATTTTCTCCTTTCAAGGCAAGGTCACTTTCGTGAAAACTGTCCTTAGATTGAGCATCCTCATGTGGCGAGGATACTTCACTAGAAGCATGGTTACTACTTTCATTAACCTACCATGATACTTATTGGACGGTACTCGTGGCAACAGGACTGGCAGATATCGGTTCGTCATTAACTCTACGCCTCTTCTGACTGTCTGCAAGGTCAGCGTAACTTTTCTTCTTTATTGTGGACTTCATTATGAGCATAAAGAGCAAGCGGCTGCCCCTTCAGTGCTCACTCACCACAATGCAAACACCCGCGCCTGGGTTGATTGCACTCTCTTCTGACACGGCGAAGCAAAAGCAAAAACCAACGTCCGTTTTTCCCGCCAAAAAGCAGAACAAAGAAAACAACAACAAAAAAATCAATAATTGTAGGCTGCTAGAACAAGCGATTTTAAACGTCTTCTAAAATCCGCCTTATAGGAAGATTTTTCCATCCCAATTGAATCCTTCTCGATGTTGACTTCTTCAATCTAGATTTTTGACGGTCAAAGCGAAATATCCGTGAATAAGAATGATTATATCTCTTCTGTGCTAGCTGGGTACGGGCTACAGTCCGTTCTTCTATATGCTCGTCCGCCTCGTTACACGCTAGACACTATCTTGCCGTTTTCAAGCCACGATAATCTTTGTATATCCGAGACCGTCTCTCTTGCTGAAGAGGCCCGACGACTTGTTCTTTACGCACTCTTGTTTCCCAAGAACGCTCGAAGGAACGCTACGACCGCCGACGCCGACACGTGATATATGACCCCGGTGACTTAGTGTGGCTGTGGAAACCGACAAGAAAACGTGGTTTATGTGAAAACTGATGGCCCACTATGTTGGACCCTATGCTATTACTGATCGTATCAGTGAATTGACCTACCGAATAGCACGCCTCACATCAAATGGCCGTCGGTCAGCAAAGCCTGAACTTTCGCACTTCGCCCGTTTAAAGCCCTTTATCTCTCGACAACCTGTTTGATTTGCCCGGTGGGCTTCGTCTGCGCGGAGGGCAATGTGACACTCTTACGTGCGTTCTGGGTTTACATCTGAAAAGGATTTGGGGCATCCAAGAGGGGTGGAGAAAGAAGACGACGTGCGGCTAGCTAGCTGAATCTCAATCGGCACTCAGCTGATCCAGGTCGTCGTGACTCATTCTACTTGGCTTATTAATAAACGCCTTTTGTTGACGTAACAATATATATATATATATATATATATATATATATATATATATATATATATTGTAACGACGTGGGATCGACGAGGACGCGGAGCAGCACCAACAGAGACACTTTATCAGTCGCAAAGAAAAACCAACAACGTCTTCTTCGTCTCCACGCTTAACCTAAAAGCCCGCGCTGCTTCAACCTTGTCCCCACTGGCCCATACCCGCGGCAGTATAGTTGTTCCATTGGCTCCCCCCATAGAAAAAAAAAATCATCGTCCCGATGACAGAGGCTTGGCAAACTGCGATAAAGAAAAAGAACTGTGCAGTCTTGTCAGTCTTCATAGTACGGCTCCATACGAAGCTCGTGAACGACTTCGGGTAAATGCCGTCGGCGCTTTGAACAGTGAGAGCCATTCGGAACGACTTCGTAGGTGACGTCACTGATGCGTCGAAGAACTATGTAGGGCCCGAAGTATCTGCGCAGGAGCTTTTCAGAGAGCCCACGCCGACGAATAGGTGTCCAGACCCACACTTTGTCGCCGATGTTGTATGTTACGGGTCTGTGCCGAAGATTGTAGCGTCTGGCGTCACATTCCTGTTGTTCGTGGATTTGCCAACGCGCAAGCTGCCTAGTTGCTTCTGCTCGCTGTGTGATCTCTTCAGCACCCGTCTCGTTGTCATCAAATTCATGAGGGAGCATTGCGTCTAATGTTGTCGTAACCTCACGGCCGTACACGAGGCTGAAGGGTGTCTGGTGAGTGGTCTCTTGACGAGCCGTATTGTACGCGAAGGTGACATAGGGTAAAACCTCGTCCCAGTTCTTGTGCTCTACATCGACGTACATGCTTATCATGTCAGCCAGTGTCCTGTTGAGTCGTTCCGTCAGCCCGTTTGTTTGAGGGTGATAGGCCGTGGTCTTCCGGTGGGCGGTACCACTTAAACGTAGAACGATGTCCAAAAACTTGGCCATGAACGCAGTACCTCTGTCCGTGATGACTACTGCCGGAGCGCCATGTCTTAAAACGATGGATTCAAGAAAAAATTGCGCCGCTTCATCTCCTGTTCCCCGTCGCAGAGCACTTGTCTCGGCATATCTAGTGAGATAATCCGTGGCGACGATTATCCACCTGTTGCCGGTAGTAGACGTTGGGAAGGGGCCCAGAAAATCCATGCCTACTTGTGTAAATGGTGTGGCAGGTACTTGAACAGGGTGCAGAAGGCCGGCTGGCTTGACGGAAGGCGGTTTGCGGCGCTGGCAATCCAGACACGTCTGAACATAATGCTTAACGACTGCAGCAAGTCTCGACCAGTAGTAATTCTGCCGAATCCGTGCCAATGTGCGAGTGTAGCCCAAGTGCCCAGCGGTCGGCTCGTTGTGGCAGGCGTGTAAGATTTGACGTCGAAGCGATGAGGGAACAACGAGTAAGTAGTTGCTGCCGCTAGGAGAGAAATTCTTTTTGTAGAGTGCGCTGCGGCGCAAGCAGTATGACGCCAGCCCTCTTGTAAATAGCCTCGGCACGCCGTTGGTTCGTCCTTCCAGGTAATCAATCAGTGGCAGCAATTCAATGTCATCCCGTTGCTGGCGTGAAAGATCGGCAGTGTCCACGAGTCCCAGAAAGATTGTGTCGTCATCGTCTTGTGCTGCCGTCTCAACAGGAGACCGAGAAAGGCAGTCGGCGTCTGCGTGCCGTTTTCCTGACTTGTATGCGACAGTAAAGTCGAACTCTTGGAGTCGAAGACTCCAACGTGCGAGCCGGCCGGAAGGATCTTTCAAATTAATGAGCCAGCAGAGCGAATGGTGATCGCTAATAACGGTGAAAGACCGACCGTACAAATACGGACGAAATTTCAGAACTGCCCATACCATTGCGAGGCATTCTTTTTCAGTGGTGGAGTAGTTAGCCTCCGCTCGGGACAGTGTCCTGCTGGCGTAAGCAATCACCTTTTCGCTGTCGTCCTGCCATTGTACGAGCACCACCCCTAGACCGACATTACTAGCGTCTGTGCGCAATATCGTCGGGGCGTCTTCATCGAAGTGTGCAAGCACGGGAGGCGCTTGCATATGTTGCCGGAGCTCGTGAAATGCCCGCTGCTGGTCTTCGCCCCAAGTGAAAGGTATATCTTCTCTGGTGAGCTGTGTTAACGGCCACGCGATGCGTGAGAAATTCGCAATAAATTGCCGCTAATGTGCACATAGTCCCAGAAAACGTCGCACGGCCTTTTTGTCTGATGGGGTCGGGAAATTAGCGACGGCAGCAATTTTATCCGGATCAGGTCGGACTCCTTGGTTACTGACGACGTGACCGAGGAACTGGAGCTCTTGAAAACCAAAATGGCACTTTTCAGGCTTTAACGTGAGACCGGCAGATCGTATTGCTTCAAAAACAGTTTTCAGCCTTCGTAGGTGTTCGTCGAACGTTGCGGAAAAGACAGTTACGTCATCCAGGTACACCAGGCATGTTTGCCATTTGAGTCCAGAGAGCACAGTGTCCATTAGACGCTGAAATGTTGCTGGCGCTGAACACAAACCGAAGGGGAGTACCTGAAACTCGTAAAGTCCGTCAGGCGTCACAAAGGCGTTTTTTTCACGGTCTCTCTCATCCACTTCGATCTGCCAATAACCGCTTTTCAAGTCCATTGAGGAAAAGTAGCACGCGTTTCGCAACCTGTCCAAGGAATCATCAATACGTGGCAGTGGATAAACGTCCTTCTTTGTGACCTGATTGAGGTTCCGATAGTCTACGCAGAAGCGCAGGCTACCGTCCTTCTTTTTCACTAAAACTACAGGTGACGCCCAAGGACTATTAGATGGTCGAATAACGTCATCTTTCAGCATCGTCTTCACTTGTCTTTGGATTGCCTCGCGTTCCTTTGGGGCCACGCGATAAGGGTTTTGTCGAATAGGTCGGGCGTCGACATCAGTAATGATGAGATGTTTGGCAAGTGGCGTTTGACCAACTCTGGACGCAGATGAGAAACAGCCCTGGTACTGGTTGATGAGCTCAAGAAGACGGTCTCGCTCAACGGCCGTTAACGTCGAACTAACGTCTACAATAGGCGCAGCTGTGGGGATCGTAGATGTCGTCTCCTGCGCTAAGTGGCAGTCTTCTGTCGGTATTACTTCTTCGAAATAAGCGACAGCAGTGCCTCTCACGATGTGTCGACGCTCCTTACTAAAATTCGTCAGCAAGAGTTCGGCGCTCCCGTCGATTACATTAATAAGTGCTCTGGCAATGGATATGCCGCAATTCAGTGCTAGAGCATTGATGTGTTCAGCGACTGCCAGTCCCATTCTGCAGGCTGTCACAGTGCACGGGTACGAGAGAGCAACTCCGCGGCAAAAGTATCACGTCGTCTGCAGCTATACGTAAGCGACGTTGTGGATGCTCCTCATGCGTGGCATTATCCGAGTTCGTTGCAAAGGTGACGCTTCTGTCGCGGATGTTAATCACGGCACCATACTCACGCAGGAAATCCATCCCCGATATAAGTTCCTTGCAACACTCAGAAAGAATGACGAGGGTGGCGACGAAGGTTGAACCGGCGATTAAGAGTCGGGCTGTACATTTCCCGACAGGTGTCATCAACTGACCTCCGGCGGTTCGTATGTTGGGTCCGTGCCATGGCGTCTTCACCTTCCTTAGTTTGTCGGCGAGCTGTGCGCTTATAATTGAAAAATGGGAGCCAGTGTCAACAAGAGCGGCTACTTGGTGGCCGTCAATGCGAATGATGAGGTCGGCGCTGACGACGTCAGTTACGTCTTTCGTAGTTGAGTCTGTCGTATTCGTCGTTGCATTCGCCGTCTTCGCCGTCTTCGTCGTTTCATTCGTCGGAGTCTTTACATCGTCGTACGTCGATAATGGGGGATATGGCGAACTTTGAGTACTGGCAACCTCACCCGCGGAGGTCGCTGCGTCTAGTTTCCCCGTCGCGGGCTAGGAGACCTGCCCCTAGTGACGTCGGCAAAACTGCGACGAGGCGGTGAATTGTAGCGCGCAGGTGATGGCGAAGGAGAACGTGATCGGGGAGTCGTCGTATTTTGCGGCAGGTCGTTCACAGGAGCGTCGTAGGCGCGTCGACCATCATACGGAGAATAGTAGTTGGCAGGAAAGCTTGGGTATTGGGCGGCGCGATAGTTGTTCCATTTGTGGCAAACACGATAGACGTGTCCAGCTTCGCCACAATGGTAACACACTGGTCGGCGATCGACGGTGCGCCACAAATCGGTTTTCCGACGCTGATAGTTTGGTGGCAACTCTCCATGGAGCCAAGGATTGACGTGCGTGTGTCGAAGATACGACATTGTTTGTGGTGGCGTGATCGGCGAGGTCGGTAGAGTCGACGGGGGTGACGATATCGACTCTGTTTGTAGCATAGGTGATGGTCTAGTTGCGGGTGTCAACGTCATCGAAGTTGCGTTGACTGGACGGCGAACAGCCTCCGCATAAGTAAGGCGCCGCGGCGCGTTACCACAGTCTGGCGATGAAAAAGCTTGCCGGACTTCTTCCCGGACCACATCAGCTACCAAAGATACCGTTGGCGCCGGTTCCGCACCCGTAGTCACAAATCCGAGCTGCCGAAGCTCTTCTCGCACAACCTCTCGGATAATTTCACGCAGAGGCTTGTCGTTACTTGGAGCCAGAACCGAAGTGTTCGCCGCCGAGTTACTCATGTCATGCTGGCGGTATCGTTGCTGCAGGACCCGTTCAATGGCTGTGGCCTCTTTTGTGAACTCCACCACTGTAGTCGGTGGATTTCTCACAAGGCCGGCAAACAGTTGTTCTTTCACTCCCCGCAAGAGATACCGCAGCTTTCGCTCCTCTGGCATGTCAGGGTCTGCTCTACGGAAAAGACGGGCCATATCTTCCGAGAACATAGCAACGCTCTCATTGGGTTTTTGAATTCGGATTTCGAGGAGACGCTGCGCATTTTCCCTCCTGTCGATGCTCGTAAATATATCCAGCAGCTGTGTGCAGAAGTCGTCTCAGGTGGCAAAGCTTCTCTCCCGGTTGACGTACCACGTACGAGCATTGTCCTTCAGATAGAAATAGACTGCTCGAAAGTTTGTCCGCCGAGCTGGTCACATGGTTGTACTTGGCGACGCGCTCGAACTGATCAAGCCAATCTTGGACGTCTTCAAAGGCATCACCATGAAAGCTCTCCGGAACCATAGGGTTCTGCAGGGTTACTTGCGTTGGATCCGCGGTGGCCATGGTAGTTGCAGGGGGCGAACGATTTCTTGAGGTTTCTTGCAGGGGACCGGACTCGGGCGCTAGGCCTAGTAGGCGGCGACTGAACCGGTGGACCGGTGTTTCGATGCGCAATGGCGATTCCGGGCTCGATCGTTGGCTCCGCGAAGGGGTGCCAAGCATGAAGGATGGAGAATACCCAGCACCTCCACCAGTGTAACGACGTGGGATCGACGAGGACGCGGAGCAGCACCAACAGAGACACTTTATCAGTCGCAAAGAAAAACCAACAACGTCTTCTTCGTCTCCACGCTTAACCTAAAAGCCCGCGCTGCTTCAACCTTGTCCCCACTGGCACATACCCGCGGCAGTATAGTTGTTCCAATATTACACACTTTGTCTAAACCACTTCTTGCCGGAATGCGTGTTTCAGGAGGGAGGTAAAAGGACCGGTGACACACAGGACAAGCGCTTGTCCTGTGGGCACACAGTACTCAGCGCCTGCCCCGTATGCTTCTGTTCTGTGGGTCGCCGTCCCTTTTGCGGTGCCGTTATAGTGAACAGCAATAAAGCCGCCAAGTTTTACACCTTAGGATGGAGCTTCGACTTAGCCTTGGCCATCTCAAGGGTTCCTTAACGCGGGCTCACAAATAACACCATATATGGTCGTTCTTTTTCTTTTTTGTTACACGAATATCGCAACGCTGCGGTAACTGCTAATAACCGATAGTGCGGTCTCGTCCAACGCTTCTCACCATAAGGTCAGGCATCTCGTGTGATTATGTGCGAACAGAATGTCAGAGGAACTTTTACGCACATAGTACAAACTGTGCAGCATTTTTTATCCCTTAGTAGCCTCTTCCGCCCCGTGCCCACTAAATTTGACTGCAACCCACGAAGTCAGGAAACCACATCGGGTTTTCAAGACATCACTTTTGGACGTCCAAGCTTGACGTCTGTCAGTGTTCTGATTTTACCCTTGGCACAGGACGATGTCTTCTTGCGCGCCAGTAATTTTATTCAGTGCACCGCGTCTTCTTGCTTTCTTGCAGAAGAAACAAATCTTTCACAGTCCCTTATTTGCACGTTTGGCACGAAGTTAAACCCCACGACGGTCTTCCCACCTGACGGCCTCTGCGACTTCATATTTTTCGATTCGCTCTACCAGAACGGCACCAACAAGCTGGACGGCGACAGTTCACCAAATTTTATGTACTTCATGGAGAAAGCGATGGAACATAATGAAACAACTTTCGGCGTTGGCCTTGACTTCGAGTAGGTATCTTTTTATATTATTTATTAGGAAGCATTGGCTCAAGCCCAACAGCGATGCCGCCTATTCAAATATATGTAAAACGCAGAAACGCTTTTCTGAGATAATCACTTGGCCGATGTTAATTAAGTGTGTTGCATTTGAGTGAAAAATGTTAAATTCTAGTGAGTGTTGAAAGCGGAATTTTGACATCTAAACTTTCAATCTTTTAAGAAGAATTTTCAAAAATTGGCCAGTGTGGAAAAAAAATAGGAGCAAGAAGTTTATCAATTCGTAGCTTTGCATCAAGAGCAGTTATTGCAGTTTTGTAAACTGTTTCCGTTAGAGCATCTAAAGCGGGCAGCATTTGATAAATCTATTGAAACCTTACGTGAAGTTTTCACGTAAGGTTTGTTTTCACGGGTTTCATTGTTCATTGTTTTCACGGGTTTTGCAAACGTCCTGCTCAGATATTAGTGGTATACTTGAGAGCCATGTAAAATCGATGAAATTCGTCCGCTTTAGATTTACTATTATGAGCAATTCACAGAACTGTGATATCATTTTTCATTGCTGAGTTAGAGTTGCGAACATGATAGTTTCGTTTTCAGAAAATGTGCGATTTTCAACATGTTTTTTGTTAAACCATTGACGGCCTAAATAAAAAAATTCGCAACCAACAGTCCACTAGATGTTAACTTTTTTTTCTTTTAAATGCAACAGACCTCATTAAATTTGGTGCAGTGGTTGCCGAAAAAACAGAAAGCGATTTCTCCTTTCTCGTGTATTTAGACAGGAGCCCCCGAACTAAAGCATCCTTTTAAATAAAGTGGCAATTTATTCCAGAACTCGGCGGGTTTGGGGATGCCCATAGAAATTGCAAGGACAGGGTAAAATATTAGAGCGCCTGTACTCCAACTAACCACCTAAAAATAGCGCGGTAGAAGTTGCAGGTCATGTCGGCTGATAACGAATAAAGATCGTAGGAAAGGTTTGCCTTTGCCTTCAGCTTTACTTTTGCGCATGATGAGCATGCAGTTTGGAAATAAAGGTGCTTTGGGTGAATTCTTCGCCCTAACATCTGCCGTACATGGCTATCAGTGTATGCGTCCAGGACGCAAGAATACTTACTGCCTGACCATGGGAACATCTGGCTACATTTCCTCGGGGATTTCATTGCAGGCTGTACCGCAGAAACGATAGTTTCATGACGCTACTGTTGTGACCAACTGAGTGCACAGCCACACAGCAGCTTCATAAATGTGTTCTTGCTATCGGGAGACAGCAGGTAACGTAAGCGCGGAGGCATACGCTGGTCAAGCAGGTGAAGAGCTCCAAATCATGCAACCGCAAGGCATTCACTATTCAGTGGCGCGTTCTGCACCCTTTTTTTTTTTTTTAGTAAAAGACGTGCACCGCTCGCGTGCCTTTGCATGGAGTCGGAACACATGTTGACTGGTACTACGAACACGCGCAACTCCCCCACGCGTTGATGTGAGCGCCGGACGTTGGCGTAAAAATGAACTTGTGGCCAGCGAATCAGACTAAACATGGGAAAATCGGATGACGAAATTTTCACCGCCATGAGTAGCTATTGCGGCAGCTGGTTATCTCATGGATGTCATTCTCGCACGGATGGAAAACGGCGCTAACAAATCCGAGAGGATATACTCGAGAATGAGCTTACAGAAAAGGCGGGAAATGTGGTTCGTTGCGGCTCTCGCGAAAATTTTTGATAAAATGCTTAGACTAACGCGACATGTGGGAATATTTATTTTAAGGAGCGCTCCTACTAGTGCGCACCTTGCCTCCGTAGCTTTTCCTTGTTTGCCACGAAAGCGTTCGACGCGAGTATAACAGAAAATATGTTATTACGGATTCCTTGCTGTGCTCTAGTCAGTAATGAGGAGTTCTGTGCCCGCGGAAACAGCAGCGAAACTTGCAAAATATTGCGTAATTTTGTCACGTCAGGTTCTTACTGGCGTTCTTTTTTTCCCCATCTTCTCTAAACAACCAGGAGCTACGCGGATATTGAAGAATTTTTGAATTCCGATCAGGCAAGCCCGACTCTTCAGCAGCTGGTACGAGGCGGCATTCACCATTACGGCGTGATCAACACGCCCGTGACGCCACTGTGGACCACAGAAGTGGAGAGAGCGCTGAACGTGCTCAAGGTAACGCCGCCCACAAAGTTGCCATTCGAAGCCGAAAGAAGTGACCAGTTGCGAGGGTTCTTATCATAGATAGCTACGAGTAGCTGTGGTGTACTATTCATTCAGAGTCCTTCGTTTTAGTGTAAAACCCGACGATTTCCAATTTGCGCTACCGAACAAGTTTTATGAAAGTCAGATTAAACCAGATTTCTACCCGAAGCTCGCCCTTTCGTAAAATATGATAAATGCAGGTGTTAAAACTAATTAACCTAGCCCACCTTGCATGAGCAGGTGGTCAGGGTTTATGATGGTAATTAAGATTCTGCATATACTAACATTGTATATGCCTCCTTTTCACTTAACATGCAAGCAAAAACCGGTACGTATTTAGCGCCTGCCGGCCTTGAGTGACCGAAAGCTTCCTGTTTATTTAGTAGCCACGTTCACATTAATACGGCAACGGCTCAATGCATTGCATTTTCCACACATCTATATATACGTAAAGCGAGATCATTCGACAAGAAGCTGACGCCGTGCTGATGTTACTCAGCATTGCGAACGGTAGCTGTGTTGTTGAGGGAATGTTACTTTCTATGTTACTTTCAAAGGGTGGCTGATTCTGCTAGTTGCTCTTCCATTAATTTGTTACAAGAGTTCATGACCGGAACCAGCAAAGCAGGACGACAACAGACACATGTCGAAGCAGGACACAGAAATTCTAAAAGTACATATACTATATACGTCAACAAGGAGTTGTAAGACAAGGGAAAGCATCACGCCTCTTGCGAAGCATGCCCGTGTGCATTATTCTCCTTTTTTTGTTAAAAAGTGCGAAAAACAAATTAAGCAAAGGATTGCGAGACACCTCTGCCTTTTTTTTTTTTTTCATGTGATTTCTTTTAAAAGCCAAAGAGGATGTCTATGAATTAACTCGTCAGATGGTTGTAGAGCAGGTACTTGTTCCTGTGAGTTTATTCCGCTCGTGTAAATAGACCGTTTGTGTCGAGAACAAGACCACTACCCGTGTTATACCTTTATTAAAGTCACCGGAAAACTCCACAACCTTGGGCTTCCAGGAAGAAGAAACGGCGGTTTCTGCCCGGGTTTTCTTTGTATTCTCTGGAACATTCCTCTCTCCCTACCCTACAGCAGGGAGAGCTTTACCCCTCAACTCCAACAGCTGTGCCTTACACTGCAGTCACTGTTGGAAGCCCACATGAAACATACAATAGATCCAGACAAGTTAACTTACCACAAAGCCCAGGAACTCAGCTGGGCTACGACAGCGACGACTCGAACTAAGAGTCGTGAAGAAAAAATTATGTCCTAAATAGACAGAATAATTATTGTTCAAAAAAGAACTAATTGTTGCATTGAAAATCTAGGCCGCCGTAATCATACAGCTGAGTTCTTATTAAAGCAAGGGATATTAAAAGATAGTCAACTACTACATCTAATGCTCGCTACGAATATACGGGAAGAAGTAGTTAAAAACTAAAGCCGAGTCTACTTTTTTGAAACATACCTCTCTTGTAACCGGCAAAATGATTTTAGACATAACGATTTTGTCACTTCTCGCTGTCGGATAAACTATATATGGTACTATACAACTTCGGTATTTGATCTCAAGTTCTTAAAATCAACATTCAAGCACGCTTGATATTATAAAAACATGTAAATTGCCTATTGATTTCAAGAAGGTAATGAAATTGTATCTAATATTATGTTCAGAATATTAGTTTGTAGACATATACTTTGTCAATATTTTATCAAATTTATTGTACAGAAGTCTCAATTTGTTTTCTTTTTTTCGTTATCTGGGCGTGTATAGAGATTGTGTAATGTTTTCTTCGATATAATTGCTTTACTTTGAACTCAGTGTGCTCTTTGTTTACAAACTTGTACTCACTTATTGAACTAATTTTATTATGTACTCGCCGTGTCACGATTACTATGTCATGTTTTCTCTTTCTGTAATGCCGCTTATGTTTTGAGCAATGTACGGGTGAGAGGGCCCACGCCAGGCAGAATATTTCTGCCTTTATATAGCCTTGTCATCCTAGACAAACTTCTTTATTAAACAATTTGAAATAAAAAAGAAGACAGAAAAAACAGCACCTGACTTGTGCTCCCAAATTTCAAAAATATAAAACCTGAGAACGAAGAACCCTGCATGTATTCTGGGAGAAGTCACTGATGCGACGTCTTCCTATCATTTGTCGACGACAAGCGGTCAAATGAGTTATTGTTTTACACCGAAGGCTACAATTGTTAAAATATGGTAACTAGTAAATAAGAAAAGCCTTTAAGAGCCCCATTTTCTGCATTTCTTCATTGAGCTACGATTCTGGCATAAATGCGTTCCGGAACATTGCAGTAAGAAGCCCGAATATTAACTAGTTATGAGGACATCTTGGCGTAGGTATACAACTATTTTCTCATCAACACTGGCGTATCCACCAAAGGTAAAAAGAAATACACCCATATTACGTTTGCAACAAAAGAAAACATTCCAATACTAATCTGCATCTTATAGACTTCATGTTTAGAGGGTATAATATGGACGCCTTCATTTACAGGTAACCGAAGTTCGTATTGCCATTAAAATGTTTTTGTCATGTTTATATGCACAGCATACTTGTATGTGATAGAGCAGCAGTTGCTGCGTTAATTATATGCGCATAACACGCTCTGAAATGTGCCGTTTATATAATCTTGAAAGTCCCCCTTTTTGCTGGGTATGAATTTCTTGCAAGCATTATCTAACAAACATTACGGCTGGACTGTTAGTACGGCGTTAGCGTTTTATTTCCCTTGCGTCTTCCTTCCTATTACCATTACGATTCATCATTACATTTATCATACCAATTAGTATTGTAGGCTTATGCCTCAGGAGACCCGCCGTGGTTGCTCAGTGGCTATGGTGTTGGGCTGCTGAGCACGAGGTCGCGGGATCGAATCCCGGCCACGGCGGCCGCATTTCGATGGGGGCGAAATGCGAAAACACCCGTGTACTTAGATTTAGGTGCACGTTAAAGAACCCCAGGTGGTCAAAGTTTCCGGAGTCCCCCACTACGGCGTGCCTCATAATCAGAACTGGTTTTGGCACGTAAAACCCAATAATTTAATTTTTTTATGCCTCAGGAGCGAAGGAAAGACAAGGCTGACCCGAATCGACGCCAGAATAGAACCGCGAGTCGAGGCTTCACGTGCCACGGCCCGGCGTTGGCAGCACGAAGCGACTGCCCTGGTGCCCTGGAACGGTCAGCCTTATGGCGAATTCCATTGGGAGAAGAGGAGCAGGGCGCCGCGCAGTGTGGAGTCGGATGGCAGCGCAGTGAGAGCAGGGACACTCAATCCGCCACTGGAATACGGCGTGCATTCTGAGAGCAGGTGGGAGGGCGGCGTGTGAGGAGAAATGTACCATGTCACTAAAGCAATCGACGTCCCACCACTCTCTGAAGGAGAGCGGCAAAACACGCGTGATCATCTTGTGATCTGTCGGGCGTAACGCTGTCACCTTTTGCGGCCACGTACTACATACTTTCGTGCAGCGCCGACGCATCCCAAAACGTTTCCGCCAGCGAAGATCATCTGAAACTGCAACTTGAATCGGAAGTTGAGCTCCAGCAGCTTTCGCTGCTGTCACCGTCGAGCGTCTCAAGCACTTCAGCAAGGCGAAGACGCTTTGCTGCCGCTGTCCCCCGCGCATCCGACGAGAATCTAGGCGGACTAGAAATGCCAGGATCTGTCGCTAAATCGCTGCGAAGCTGGCTCGTATTACCGACGTCAAAATCAGCGGTGCCAAAACACCAACTACGCTTGGCTGCCGCCATTGCCGCCGCGCGCGCCGGCTGAAGCAAAATAAAAAGAAATGAGGATATGACGGTTTAAGTCACGTGACTTCCTTCGAACTCCGCTTTTCAGGCGAGAACAGTCCGGACTGCTCCCGGCTGCTCTCGGCGCAGCGAAACTGCTCTTGTTCTACCACTAGATGACGGCTCTCCCACTCCTGTTCGGCCACTGAAACACGTCGCCTCTGGAACGACCGCTTTCAGCGTGCTTTTGAGTGCTTCTGTTCTCCCAATGGAATTCGCCATTAGTCGGGGGAACCGCGCTGATTTCCGAGCCCGTGTCTATAAGGAACCGGGCGCCGGAGAACTTGTCGGTTACTATAAAAAGGCGGCTGGCACGAACAGCGAGACCACATGCCGCCGTCAGTGATTCCAGCGGGCGTTTCCCGGCCACGAAAAGGGAGATGTGCACTTCGTGGCTCGGTGTCGGAAACGCCGGTGGTACCAGCAGAGATGTGCAGGGCTGGGACTCCGAGCTTGACGTTGGCGCGAAAGAGCTGGATGATTGAGACGAGGCCAACGGGTCTCCTGAAGGGGGCTCCGGAGTGCGGCGATTGAGGCGGCGAGCTCGTCGATGCGAGCCTCAAGGCGCGATATCGTCGGGTCGGTAGGCGGTACGACAGCGGTGACGGACGGGGAGGTTGCCTCATGAACCTGATCGGCGAGTTCCGCTAGGCGGTCGAGGGTGACGTCGCCGGCCGCCGCGAGGACGAGGCGGATAGGCTGGGGAGGGCGTTGGAGGAAAAGCTGCCGAAGCAACGCTGAGCGGGTGGGCGCGTCGCGCTCCCCGAGAAGCTGTCGCATCCGGCGCAGCAGTCAGAGGGACACCGGTCGCCAAGGGCCTCCTCGGTAAGCAGCTGCTGGAGGCGGGTGCGTTCCGACGGCATGAATCTATCCAGCACCTTGGTCTTGAGGTACTGCTATGGTGTAGCACCGGTGGGGTTGGAGAGGATGTCCGAGAGCTCGCCGGCCTTATCAGGAGGAAGGACTGAGGTGACGTGGTAGAAGCGCGTCGTTTCCGAGGTAATGCGGTAGAGGCAGAACTGTGCCTCTATCTGGCAAAACCAAACTTGCGGGTTCTGGAGCCAGATGCGTGGAAGGCGCAGTTGCACCGACGAGACGTCCTGCGCACCTGAGTCCTGTTCAGAGGAGGGTGCGAGCGGATCAGCCATTGTGTTCGTCCTAGGTCACCACTTGTAGGCTTGTGCCTCAGGAGCGAAGGAAAGACATGGCTGACCCGAATCGACGCCAGAATAGAACCGCGAGCCGTGGCTTCACGTGCCACGGCCCGGCGCTGTCTTTATTCTCATGCGGGAGCGCGCTCCGGGTTCTACGCGCCGCCCAAAGGAGGGCGCTACAGTATTATCGTTAAGACAACCCCGATTAAATCAACATTTTATTAGTTCGTTAATCAGACACACTTCATGAGGTATTCGCTTTTTTATGCGCAATAGTTCGGTTGTTTATTTGAAATACACCAAGTTCCAATCAAATCTATCTAGCAGTAGTGCAGTAAGATATTTTATGGTTCTCATGTAGAAATGATGAGTCGTGTGTGATTGAAGTTGACCATACAGTGTTCAATTTAACCTTCAATGAAGCTTTGTAATTGCAATGACAATAATTTACGGTCCTATTGAAAGCGTTGCCTATCAGAAGACCTCAAATGTTTTTATGAGTTTAAAGGAGCATAAGGGTGTTTGCCAATAATGAACAGAAAATGTTGTTAGGATGCACGAGACCATACTAGATGTACGTCAGCCCAAGAAACTGCCTTTACATTTTTAAAGGGTCATTTAGGAGAAATATTGATTCAGTTTATATTGATAAAGTATTTTTATGAAATATTGCCGCAAGTCTGCTCCTAAACATGTGTTCTACGACGGTAGCCAGCGAGCCACTGTGTCAAAAGAGCGTCTGCTACCTCTCGCGCGCCTGCTTGGTTTCGTGGGGTGGCGCAATGTGTGCCGCTCGTGCACGCGCACGAGACAGGGGCTCGGACCACCACTGGAAAGAGAAAGAAGTGCGTTCGGCGCAGAGACGCTCGTGTGGAACGTTCTTTGAAACTCTTCGTGTACATAGTTAGTTGCAGGGCACAGGTTCGCCCTTAATAAACCAGTTCTTCTATTTTACTCCTCGAAATACCGTTACATTCTGGTGGAGGTGCGGGGTATGTTTGGAAGTCCCCTGGGTGCCAGAGACCGGAGCCCCGATCCTCAGCGATTGGAATCTAGAGAGGTGACCCCAGTGCACCAGCGCGCCAGCCGCCGACTTCGGGGAGACCCGCCTGAATTCGGACCGCTTCCCACTGCTACGGCCACACGGACGATGTCTTCCACTGACGCCACGACGATGACTAGCCAGGCGACATCACTCGAGGTCGTCGTGTACCCGCCGCGCATGCCCGAGATGTTCCACGGCGACCCGTACGAAGACGTCGAGGATTGGTTGGAGCACTTCGAGAGGGTCGCAGATGTCAACGGCTGGAACCCGGCACGGAAACGTCGCCACGTGTACTTCGCGTTGGGGGATTCAGCAAAGACATGGTATGAGAATCACGAAGCGGTGTTAACGTCGTGGGAAGAGTTTCGGCGACATCTGCTTGCTGCGTTTGCATGCGCCGATCGCCGAGAGAAGGCTGAGAATGCTCTGCATCCAGGAACCAGCGCACCAACGAGAGTGTCGGCATGTACCTCGAGGACATGTCCCGTCTGTTCAAACGTGCCGATGCAAACATGTCCGAGGAGAAGAAAGTGCGCCATCTTATGCGTGGCGTGAAGGAGGAGCTATTTGCCAGGTTGGTTCGCAACCCGCCACGTACTGTTGCGGAGTTTCGCACCGAGGCGACGACGATAGAGAAGGCCCTGCAGCAGCGCGCCCGCCACTACAACCGTGATGTCAGCAGCGCCCCTGTGGACGTTCTTTCGGGAGGCATGGGCAATAACACCGAAGCATTGAGAGAGCTGGTGCGAACTATCGTTAAAGAAGAGCTTCGGAAGCTGCAGCAACCGCAAGTCGCGTCGACTGTTTCTTCGCTGGCCGCCGTCATTCGGGATGAAGTTAGGCATGCCATGTTAGAACCGCAACCGGAGGTGCAGCCTGTTTCACTCGGGCAACCACTGCAGGAACGCCGCGTACCAACATACGCTGACGCTGTGCGTCAGCCTGCCGTGCAGACTGCATCATTCGCAGCCCTCAGTGCACGCCCACCGGCTCCCCGCAGTGCATCTTTCCAGGGAGAAAGATCCACGAGTACAGACCACGAGTACAGACCACGGAAAAGCGACGTGTGGCGTACACCCGACAGGACGCCGCTCTGCTTCCATTGCGGAGAGGCCGGACACATGTACAGATGGTGCCCATATCGGCGAGTCGGCCTTCATGGATTTGCTGTCAATGCACCTTGCCCCCGCAATGGGGAAAGACCCATCGATATCGAAGATTACTTGTCGCGAAGTCAACTTGCCAGCTGCTCGTTACCAACACCAGTCACGGTCACCAGCGCCCGCCCGCTACCGATCACCAAGCCCACGACCCTTTTCATGTTCCCCAAGGCGTCGTTCAGAAAGCCCACGCCCGGGAAACTAAAGCCAGCGACCTGGGGAGGCAAGGCCGCTGACGTTCGACAAAGCGAAGATCCTCCGTCAATGTTGCAGTGCAGTAGCGACAAGCAGAAACCGACGACTACGATAAGTACGCAGAAAATTTCTTCAGACTTACTTATTGCCGTGGATGGACATGAATCGAATGCTTTAGTAGACACGGGTGCTGATTATTCAGTCGTAATCTACGCACTCGCAAAACAGCTTAAGAAAGTTTTGACGCCGTGGAACGGACCGCACGTACGTACAGCTGGGGGTCACCTCATTAGTCCTCTAGGAATATGCACTGCAAGAGTTCTGATTCGAGGTGTAACTTACGTTACCGAATTCGTAGTACTTCCGGACTATTCGAGAGACGTTATACTCGGTATGGATTTTCTGCACGCAAACGGTGCTATAATTGACCTGCAGAATTCTAGCGTTTCCTTCTCTACGAAGTTGGCCATTGACATGGAGGAGCCTGAGGAACCGGACTACACTGCCTTGCGAGTTCTTGACGCAGACGTAACTGTGCCACCACGAAGCAGTGTACTGGTTCGCGTCAGAAATCAGGCATTCGTTGACTCCGAGGGTATAGCGGACGGCAATGTCGAGCTATTGCTGAAGAAAGGTAGGGGAATTGCTAGGGGAATTATCCGCTTACGCGGTGGGCTTGCCGATCTATTGCTGACAAACTTCGGAAATGAACTTCAGCATGTAGCGAAGGACACTGCCATCGCCTTCCTGCACAGTGTTACTACAGTGACAAGCTTATGTACCCTGGAGTCGGAGCCACCTCCTGCGAAAACTACGAATAAGGCCACAGCAGCAGTTGCAATAAGCCCACACCTATCGCCAGCCGAGGCGAAAACCATACAAGACCTCATAGGTGCTTTTGCAGAGTGTTTCTCTACTTCCTCAAGAGTACGGAGAACGCAGGTTGTTAAACACCGTATAATAACAGATGAAGCAACCAGACCTGTATACCAACACCCATACCGAGTATCGCCGAAAGAACGGGAGATCATAAAGAATCAGGTGCAAGAGATGCTTCACGATGATGTCATTCAGCCGTCCAACAGCCCATGGGCGTCCCCGGTAGTTCATGTCAGGAAAAAGGACAACACAATGAGATTTTGTGTTGATTACCGGAAACTGAACAGCGTCACCAAGCGTGATGTGTACCCCTTGCCACGTATCGATGACACCTTGGACCGGCTGCGTGATGCAAAGTATTTTTCTTCGTTGGATTTAAAAAGCGGATATTGGCAAATTGAAGTGGACGAAAGAGATCGTGAAAAAACAGCATTCGTTACTCCGGACGGACTTTATGAGTTTAAAGCACTCCCATTCGGCCTCTGTTGCGCGCCAGCGACCTTCCAGCGCATGATGGACAGTGTGCTGTCGGGTCTCAAATGGCAGTCATGCCTAGTCTACTTGGATGACGTTGTGGTATGCTCTTCAACGTTCGAGCAGCACGTGGAGAGGCTACGTTCAGTGCTCCAGGCTATCCAGTCGGCCGGCTTGACAATCAAACCAGAAAAGTGCCAGTTTGGATTTGAAGAGCTTCGTTTCTTGGGTCACGTCATCAGCGCTCAAGGTATTGGGCCGGACCCCGAGAAGACTGCAGCCGTCGCAGGATTTCCAAAGCCACGAGATAAGAAAGAGGTGCGTCGATTTTTGGGCTTATGCGCTTACTACAGGCGATTTGTAGAAAATTTCTCAAAAATTTTGGAACCTCTAACAAGACTCACGAAAGAAGACATACCCTTCGTATGGCATACCGAACAAGACACTGCTTTCAAAGAATTAAAGAAGCGTTTGCAATCCCCGCCAATCCTCGCCCACTTCGACGAGACCGCAGACACAGAAGTCCACACAGATGCCAGCAATCTGGGTCTTGGCGCAGTTTTAGTTCAGTGGCAAAATGGAGAAGAGAAGGTCATAGCGTACGCTAGCCGCACTCTTTCAAAAGCTGAAATGAAACTATTCTGCGACGGAGAAGGAGTGCTTGGCAGTCATATGGGCCATCAGCAAGTTTAGACCATACCTCTACGGCAGGCCGTTTCATGCAGTTAGCGACCACCATTCACTGTGCTGGCTGGCAAGCTTGAAAGACCCATCCGGACGACTTGCGAGGTGGAGCCTCAGACTCCAAGAATACGATATTACCGTTGTGTACAAGTCTGGGCGAAAGCATAACGACGCTGATTGCTTGTCACGCCCACCGGTCGGCTCTCCTCCTTCTGAAGACGACGATTTCCCATTCCTTTGTGTTATGCGAGCCGCTGAAATCGCCGAGCATCAACGGGCCGACGCAGATTTGCTCCCACTCATAAAGTATCTCGAAGGGCATAACGTTCAAGTTCCACGAGTGTTTAAGAGAGGATTATCTTCATTCTGCCTCCGAGATAACGCACTCTACAAGAGAAACTTCCAAAACAACAATGAAAAGTTCTTACTCGTCGTACCGTCAGTTATGTGGCCTGAAATATTAGAAGCCTGCCATGATGACCCATCATCAGGCCACTTGGGTGTCACCCGAACATTCGCCAGAATCCATGCAAAGTATTATTGGCCGAATTTATTACCGTCAGTACAGCACTACGTGAAGACATGTCGCGAATGTCAAAGGCGCAAAACACCACCCGTAAAGCCAGCTGGTCTTCTTCAACCCATAGACCCACCTAAGACTCCATTTCAACAAGTTGGGATGGATCTTCTTGGACCATTTTCCACATCGTCATCAGGGAAGAGGTGGATCGTTATCGCGACCGACTATTTGACACGATATGCTGAAACTGGCTGCCTTGAGCGGGGAACGGCCGTCGAAGTTGCCAAGTTTTTTGTTCACAGCATAGTGCTTCGACATGGTGCCCCAATGGTTGTCATAACAGATCGAGGTGCAGCATTTACAGCTGAGTTGATGCAGTGCTTGATGACGATGACTAACACCAGTCATAGAAAAAGCACTGCATACCATCCCCAAACAAACGGGTTGACGGAACGCCTGAACCGCACCATCGCTTACATGTTGTCAATGTATGTTGACATCGAACATAAAACTTGGGACGAGATCCTGCCCTACGCTACATTCGCCTACAACACGGCTCTACAGGAGTCCACTCGTGTCACTCCGTTTGAACTTGTCTATGGGCGCACCGTCACAACGCTGGATGCCATGCTGCCAGCAGATAATGACGACGGCAACCCGTGCGACGTTGACGAGTTCCTACAAAGAGCCGAAGAAGCCCGCCAGTTGGCGCGATGCCGATTACGCCATTAACAATGCAAGGATGCACGTTCTTACAACAGGCACCGCCGAATAGTTCAGTACCAGCCGGGTGACAAGGTGTGGGTATGGACACCAGTGCGACGTCGCGGACTCTCAGAAAAGCTACTACGACGGTACTTTGGCCCTTATGAGGTTATCCGTCGACTAAGCGACCTGACTTACGAAGTAATCCCTAGTGGAAACGAGCGCACTAAACGCCCTAACATTGCGGACGTCGTCCACATAGTCCGCATGAAGCCCTATTACGACCGATAACGAAAAGCCTCCGACTAACTTAGCTACCCTCCTGCCGGCATCGGGACGATGCTTATTGGGAGGGGGAGTAATGCCGCAAGTCTGCTCCTAAACATGTGTTCTACGACGGTAGCCAGCGAGCCACTGTGTCAAAAGAGCGTCTGCTACCTCTCGCGCGCCTGCTTGGTTTCGTGGGGTGGCGCAATGTGTGCCGCTCGTGCACGCGCACGAGACAGGGGCTCGGACCATCACTGGAAGAGGAAAGAAGTGCGTTCGGCGCAGAGACGCTCGTGTGGAACGTTCTTTGAAACTCTTCGTGTACATAGTTAGTTGCAGGGCACAGGTTCGCCCTTAATAAACCAGTTCTTCTATTTTACTCCTCGAAATACCGTTACAATATATGCAAGGATATTTCAGCGCCTCGTAGGGGCACCGGCTACTTCTCTGCTCCGACGTGGATTTGAAAGATGAACACTCTTGGGATAACAAAGCCATAGCAGCGAAAAAGCACTCGAGAACGAGTTTCCGCGAGTAGTTCACAAGTCGTGACAAAAAAAAACTACTAGTTTACAATCCAAGTTCATGAACTAGAACACAAGTGCAATGCTACCCCTGTTTAAAAAGTGGGAACCACGAGAATATGCCATAAGCCACAATATAACAATTCACGATGAAGCACGTACAATGTGACATAGCTCAGATTTATGTTGTCACAAGTCTCGCAAACGTCGATGCGCGTGTCTGAATTCTTGAAGAACTGTACTTTCGTCGATTTCGTGATAGTCGGTCTATTATTAGAAGTAAAAATGACGGTCAAAGTAAAAATTTTTTATTTCGCGCCGAAACCCGAGGGTCTGCACGTCACGACAATACGTGATGTACCATGACAGCACGTCACGGCAATACATGACGTCACGTTTTGCATAGCATCTTTTTCTTCATTTCGGCCGTTACGATTGTATAAAAGTTTTTGAAACATCTTGAGTTCTGTATTTGGCTGTTTTGAAGTACAATTTAGTGCATTTTTTGCCGATAAAAGATTAACTATAGTCGAGCAGACGGCGTGAAAATCCATGGCGTCATGGCGAGATGTTGCGGGATTCGCAAGGCGGAATCACCACCCATCTTTCGTTTTTGCGTCTTTTCTTGCGTGCCGTGTTTGCTGCTGCTAGAAGTATCTTCATTATATTTTTGTACTGAAGTCTAACTAAAACAGATAAAATAATTGTTCTCTTTAGTGTCTCTTTAAATATATGACGAGTATATTTGCCATGTAACAATTAGTTAACTGCAGTAAGAAGCATTGACGCTTGCTACATTTATAAGGGCGAAAGTGCCATTGCAATGGCATATTAGCACTAGGCTACTGCACCAAGGGAACCCTTACATGCACGTAACGTTTCTCCTCGCCAGAACCTTTTTTAAGTGTAAGGAGCGCCCGAGTGTGCCTTGAAAATTTTTACTTTTCAGGGACACTGAAAAAAAATATCTGGCTACATTGGGAGGCTTCACATCTGCAATCGCGAAAAAGTCAACCTTACCCTGAGGCGGATTTTGTAAAATGAAAAGGACACAAAAAGGAAACGCACGTGTCGATTTCGCCTAGTAATTACCGTGCCAACATCCCGTGGCGTCACATGTTTTCACGTTGCTTTTTCGGTACTAGTTTACAATAAAAAGTCGGTGCCATGCGCGTCAAAAGTCGAACTAATCACACACGGAAACGTTCATGCACAAAAGCAGTTGAAGTGCTCGTAAGGACCATGAAATCGATGGCATATCACATGGATATGACATGGGCACCGCGGTTTCGCTATGGGATTCAAGAACGGAAAGCTTGGCTTTAGTTTTCTGATCATATGATTAACCTCTTTCCGCTAAAAGTGAACGTACACTGCGATAAAATGGTCTAAACGTATTTACTGCTATAGTTATTACTTTTATTATACGTACTCGCCGGTACCTCAACAAATCTCGCTCGCTTCTGTGGGGAATCAATTTGAAATGTGCATAGCATACCACTAGCAAATAGTGCCAAGTACGACTTTTCTCTCCGCCTGCCAGTATGTTGCCCCGAATACTCACAGCTCTATTAAAAACCGAATTCCTCAAATACCGACTCGCTTGTCCTGAAAACCAAATCAGATAACCAAGTCAGCGTGCCCCTTAGGGTGTGAGGGTGGGTTTTAACCTAAAGGGAAAGACCGTAGTACAACCCAGTACATGGGCGAAACTTGAAAGGCTAGGTGCCCGTATGACTGCAGTGGCCAGCGAAACGCATTGCTTTATATATAAACTTCTGTCACTTGCACCGTATCAGCATGCAAAGATTCTGTATGTAGCATATGTATAAAAAGCTGTGTTTTTGTGTCTAAATATTAGATTTCGATATAAAGATTTCAATGACAGGCTGAGACTATGCTTTAGGCCGAGTACTTTCTCGCCGTTGCCATTGCTCAAACCACGAAGGTATTTGCACTGTGCTTCAGCTAGCAATATTACTTTCTTTGCTCTGCAGGCATTCGACTCATTAATGCAGGAAGAGGAAACGGAGGACACGCCTTTATACACGGCATTCACAGCCTCGCTGTACTCGAAAGCGTTGCTTACCAACTTCACGACGCTGTTCAAGTAAGTGTATAATAACACGTTGTTAGAAAACGCTTCCAAAGGCAGTCATTGAAGCGACAACGTAAGCATAACTGCCCGAAGGTTATGCTGCAAAATGAAGAGGAAAGCTTCATTTAATGCGGCAGAAATGCTTCTCTTCCTGGAACAAGTTTTTGCTTTTAGTCATAACTCTTTGTGTTTTGAGCAACATCCTGTGTTGCGGTGTCCCTGACTGATACTATTACGGGTAACATGCTACCGTGTGAGAGGGAACAAAGAGACGCTGGTACAAAACATATATGCCGTGCAGTGTGCTTGCAATGTGCAGCTAGTGGCTGACAGTTTTAGCCCCACTCCTTGCCTCTGCAGGACGGTGTTCACGCCGGATCTGCTGATACTTTACGGGCATTTCTTCGCTGGAGACCAGTCGTGGCCTGACTGCCAGGTCGTTCCGCCCACGTTCGACACACCGCCGGAATCCGGCGCGTATATTTATTCGCTGGTAAGCACGTCAGCATGCCTACTTCAGCCGGTAATCTCAACTTGTCGAGGTCTGGAAATCCCAAATCAAGAAGGGGGCCCACAGACGGCGTATAGAAAACTGTAGTATCGAAGTTACATAGGCAGGGATAAAGTGCCTCACAGACGCTGGCCAACGTTTCGATAGATGGACCTGTCTTTGTCAAAGGATATCCGCCTACCTACCTCTGACAAAGATGGCGTCCACCTATTGAAATGTTGGCCAGCCTCTGTGAGGCATTTTATCCCTGCCTATATAACTTCGATACCACATTGTAGAGGTGCGGTGGACCTGAAGAAGTGTCACAGTTTCTGCCTAAAGGTGATGCATAGATTGCGATATCGAAGTAATAAACTTACACGAAGCAAGCTTCGTAGTTTTATCGGCTGTATAAATTGCAGTACACATTCGCTTACTAATTAAATGAACAAGCATGGGGACAGGCACGCACGGGCAAACATGAACATGACCGCGAACACTTGCACTTGCAAAGTCTGGCGCAATGAACAGCGGCAGCGGCGGCGAGCGAATTCCTGTTCTTTCGTGTGCCTCTCGCTTCGACGTGAACTAGGCGCGCGAGGACGGAGCGCATGCGAAGCTATTGGCCATCTCGGCTCGCCACAGCAGTTTACCTGTAAGACAGGACGTGCGCGGCCGTGCTCAGTCGCGCCATACGCATGCGGCCTGACTGTAGAGGATAAAACGCGCGTTAACCTGCCCGCTCCTCTAGAGCGCGCTCACTTACCCGATACTCCATTTGCGCGCGCGAGAAGACGCCACGCGTCAAGCCGCCATTCTTCTCAGCTCACCCCCGCATGCTTTCTGTCGCACCTGCAACGTACGGCGCGCAGCAGCGAGCACTTCGACTATGTACGGAACCTCGCGGCGCCGTCGGCGGCGGGAATTCGCCCTGAATTATCCATATAATTTCTTCAATGACATCATTAACTCGTACGAACTTCACGTGCTGAATATACAGGGTGTTCATTTTTAAGTCTTACAGAATTTTTAGAAATCGCCTGTGGCAGACAGCATACTTCTTATCATTGAGCTGGGTTATTCGATGAGGTGGGCATTAGCAGCACGAGAAATGGAAACGCATATTCAACTAATTAACAAAAAGTCACCAATGAACTTCTTAGTTAATTACTTTACGGCACATGTTTCAATTTACGAATTGTAGCCGGTGAGCTTGTCAGGCGTATCCACTTGGAATGAATTTCCAGAATGACACCAGTTTGGAGATATTCGCCATCAAACTCGCCGTAAAAATGCAGTTTTATACAATGGAGTACAAAAGTAACTGGAACGCTCTTGTATTTCGCCCCACACTTTGGGAAATTATATCTCGAAACTGGTGTCATACTGGAAATTCAGTTAAAGCGGGTGCGTCTTGCAAACTCACCGGCTAAAATTCGTAAATTGCAATATGCGTCGTAAAGTAATTGACTAAGAAGTTCATTAGTAATTTTTTGTTAATTAGTTGAATATGTGTTTCGATTTCGCGTGCTTCGAGTCCGCCTCTTCGAATAACCCAGCTCAACGATAAGTATTAGGCTACCTGCCACAGGCGACTTCTAAAAATTCCCCAAAATTTAATATTTAACCCGGTACACTGTACACATACAGGGTGTTTCAGCGAACACTTTAAAAAATTTAAAGGTTGCCTGTGGCTGATAGCACAATTCTACTTCATGAGCTGGTCTACTCCAAGAGGCGGACATTAATTGCACAAGAAATTGAAATTCATAATCAACTAATTTACAAAAATGCACTAATTAAGTTTTTAACTGATTACCTATGGCCAATATTGCAATTTACAAATTGTAGCCGTGGAGTTCGCAAGGCGGATCCACTTGGAACGAATTCTCGGGATGACACCGGTTTCGAGATATTACTTCCCGAATTTTGCGGAGAAATTGGTGCGTTTTTATGGTTTTTTGTCTTGGTTCTTGCACAGCGAGCATAGCGGTCTTACGAACCTCTCCCAAACAACGCACCCCTAGAAAGCCGGACGCCTGGCCGGGGGATGCTTGTACCAATCTTATTAACATGTGGGTGTCCGGCG
Source organism: Dermacentor silvarum (assembly GCF_013339745.2). Lineage (NCBI taxonomy): Eukaryota > Metazoa > Arthropoda > Arachnida > Ixodida > Ixodidae > Dermacentor > Dermacentor silvarum. Next base: position 158,551,091 of record NC_051163.1, on the reverse strand, counting down.
GTGGGGATCGAACCACACACCTACCGCAGCCAATCCAGGCGGCCTGCCGTGGCCGATTGAGTAGGACGCCCGATTTCAAAGCTTGATTTCGCCAGATTTCAAACGCACCAATTTCAAAGCCACCTGTCCGTAGCAGTTGCGTCGGTTACGGACTCTGCTCGCGATCCACTACCTCTCCCATAGCATCTGCGTTGCTTTGGGACGTTTAGCCTGATAATTTGGTATTAGAGCGAACCTTCTGAGCGGTGCGAAAATGTCGTACGATTCTTAGTACAATCACAACATATACTCTATGGACCTTCCAGGCGCATTTGTGCCGCCGTTTTCGCCGTCGCCGTGCGGTTGTGCATAAAGTTCAAGGGCGATAAAATCGTCGCCGCGCGCCGTAGGCTGTATGGGTGAGTGAAAGCGTGCGAGGGTGAGCCGGCGATCGCGGCTCAATCTCGCGCACGCAAGCGAGCGAAGCGAGAAGGAAGCGCGCCGTTTTCCAGTCGCGCGCTACGCTCTAGATGGAGGGGAGGGGCCGCAAGGCTCCGGAGGCAGGCTAGGGAGGGGGAGCACGTTCTACGCCGCGCGTGAACCTCCCGGCCGCTGTATCTTGAAAGCCATATGCGCAGGGGACGAAGTCCGCCTTGCGCTGTGTTTTCGCGGATTAGTTCGCGTTGGTGCGAGCGGCGGCATGATTCGTTCACTGCTACTGCCGCGCTTACTCACTGCAGCGTTTGACAGCGAGCTTCCCCGGTCATCGAGTGAGATGTGTTCATGTTTGCTTCTGCGCGCGCGACACCACGCTTGTTGATATGGTTAGTATGCCTATTTTTAGAAGTTTATACGGCCGATAAAACTACTATCCTTACTTCGCATAGCTGTCCACTAGTTTGCTATTGCAAGCGATGCTTCGCCTTGCGGGCCAAACTGCGACTTTCTTTTCGTTCTCTGCAGGAATAGCGAAGTCGTCTATGGCAGACAGCATAATTTCGTCTTGGCAATTTTATTACTTGATGAGGTGTGGACGTCGCTTGCGCAATCAGGAGACCACAGCTTCGGATGGGATAAGGGAATTCCGCTTAATTACAATTGTCGTAAATGAAGTAATGTAGTAGCCATGTTTCTAAAGCCGTTTCTACATTTAAAAAAATTTTAAATATCCTCACGGCCATATGGCATTAAAGAGGAGAGTGGTTACAGAGTAGTAGATCAAAGGAAATCAAGCTAACAAGTGCAGTGAGTTTTGGTAATACGATTCCCCTGATTATACAATGTTATCTAATGCTTCGCGAAAAGGTTTGTTATCGGTGATAGCTACGATACTCGATACTTGAGGGAAGGTGTTCCATTCCTGACATGTGCGAGGGATGAAAGAGTGAAAGAAAGACTTCGTGTGACATGAATCAGTTCCTACCTTACGCGATGATCGACGCGGTTTTATATGTACTGGCTACTGAGGCCGCATTATGAAGTAGCCGTGAAGTCTGCTGTGATGGAAAACTGTATGTAATAGCGAAAGACCGGCGACTTTGCGCCGGTTAGCTAGTGGAATGAGTGCTAGGTTAATTTTCATTGAGGTTATATTCGCGGTACGGTTATAAAGAAAGAATGAAACAGGTAGCTTTATTTTGTACTAGTTCAACTGAAGTAATGAGATTAACGTGACTGGGATCCCATATTGGAGATGGATATTCAAGTTTCGAGCGTATTGGAGTCTTGTAAAGCTGTAGTTTAAAAATAGGCGGTGCTTTGGCAAAGTTTGTTATCGGTGATGGCTACGATACTCGATACTTGAAGGAAGGTTTTGCATTCCTGAGATGTGCGAGGGATGAAAGACTGAAAGAAAGACTGTGTGACATGAATCAATTCCTACCTTACTGCGATGATCGACTCTATATGAATGGTCCAATTTAAGTTATTTGTAATGTATCACTAGTTCAAACTGGTGCCCACTAAACACAATAATTCAGCAGATCTACTAGGTGGAGCACCTGTTACAAGATGATTCTTTATCGCTGCGTGTTGGGAAATACGTTGTCGGCTCTCTTCGCTTATGTTTCCACAGTGCGTAAGAAAGGCTTTTATAAAATGGATCACGTGAAATCGCACTGTACACATGGGAGCACTGCAAGCATGGCGCGCAAGCGGACATATCACGTGGTATTTTTTTGTATTTCGCGGGCATCTGCAGTAAGTGGGAAAAAACTAATACTTAATCGATAGAAAGTTAGAAACTGTTTAATCGGTTTGCAAACTGTTCTATAACTTTCTAAACGGAATTTTTTGCGCAATTTCGTTGCTTCAGAAGTTGGTTTATTAATCTTGACTAATTATGCAATTAAGCAGAATACAAAAAATAGTGTGACTTACTCCATACAATTGCCAGCGACATGCATTTGGTCGCGCCATCTTAAAGTGCATCGACATATTTTTAAACTCTGGCTAAAGTTAGCTGGGACACCCTGTATATTGTTGTCGTCAATTATCTTCCATAGTTACTTTAAAACTTGACATTAAAATGTTGTGTCGATATGGCGGGCACAACGCATAAATGAGACGAATTGCCCGTGTGCTTGCGTTGTAGTGCACGTTAAAGAACCCAAGGTGGTCAAAATTAATCCGGAGCCCTCCACTACGGCGTGCCTCATAATCAGAACTGGTTTTGGCACGTAAAACCCCAGAAAGAAGAAGAGGAACTATCGTACTTGCATGTGGTATGAAAAGTAATTATTCTTTCCATTTCATCCACGTGATAGGGATACCTATCACGTGGATACCAGCACTTAGGGATACCTAAGTGCTCTTGAGTTTTTCGCTAAATGGGCCATTTGGCGCTTTCGCATGAAACAATTACCCGCAGAATCTCCGGTGGGACTTATCAAAATGATGCGTAAGCATTTCCTACTAATCACCTGCTGTTTCGTCGTCGTTTACTGCTGTGTTTGGTATAAAGGTACGTCCACACTAGCGACAAAAACGCGCGCGGCAAGATTCACGAAAAGCGGCAGCAACGCGCGGCAAACGCGCAAATGGGTGAGAGACCCATTTTTTCGCGGCAGCCGCAAAACGAGCACCAATCAGAAGCGAGCCGCGCAGTTGTGGCGCCAGCTGTCGCACAAGCGTAGAATCATAATGTATGGGCTCTGAGATCGAACAGAGACAAGCACGCCGCAAAATCTCAGAGGCCATTTCCAGTCAAGGGGGCTGTTTTTTTAAGCCTTCCCACACCGCCACCGAGGCGTCGACGAAGAAGTCGCCTGGCAATGGAGGCTTTTTTGGAAACAGTTCCGGGATATCCGTGCCTATATGACAAGTCGAACGGCGATTTTAAAGACATGGATCTGCGCGCCAACCGCTGCCACATTATTGGACAGCAGTTTGGCATGACAGGTGAGTAATTGGTGAAATTTTCTGAATGTTGCGGAACATGTGCGAGCATGTCATTGTGTTTGTACATACCATGCAGGCGAGCAGGCAGCGGGGAAATTTAAGAACTTCCGCGACCGCTGGCTCAAAATAGCCCTTGAAAAAAAAGAGAGCCTGCAAGAGTGGTGCTCCCGGCAAGGACGGGAAAGTGAAGACTGAGTGGACGTACTTTGATACTGTCGTCAGCATCCTGCGGAACACACCGTGCTACGCGAAAAAGTAAGGTGCACTTGTGAAGTGTCGTTCACCTCTGTTCCCGCTCACACGGGGAACTGATCTGGTGCATATATTGGAATATTTGCTCCCTGCGTAAATGTATGCTCGCTAGTGCACGGGTACATGTACTGCCGTGTTCTGAAATGCGACTTAGCTTTGCCGTGGCTCACGTGAACGGCTGACGCGCCGAAGGAAACGAAATGACCCTCTCGGACATGTTCATTACAGGCGATTCTTAATCTTTTGTAGACCAAGTCCAGTCGCGAAATTAATTTCTGAATACGGCCGCTCTCTTATCATGCTCAAAAATGGTGCTGTGTTGTTCAATACCTCGAAGACGCATGTGTCCGACGCGCGCCGTGCACGAGGCGAATTCGTGCAGCGCACGGCTGGACGTATTTCTGTATTTCTTCGTTAAATAAGGAGTTTTGATCCTAGAACACATTCATACATATCATTTTCACGTAGAAATATTAAACGCGGTTGAATAACAGCTCGCGATTTTGTTTTCTGCCGGCCGTGCCCGCCGCCTTTCTTCATGTTGCAGCATTTAGTGACTGCATTTGTTGCCACATACCTGTCACTCCAATTTTCAATATTTTCCTGCCCTCGTCTGATGGCTGCGATATCTCGTGCTTGCAAACTCCTATTTCGCTGCTCTCGCATAGCCGACATTATCGAAGCAGTTACTAAATTACTGTCACTTTTTCGTTTCCTTATTTTGTTGCTCTGGGGTTTTACGGTACGATGCAGAACAGGTTTTATTATTTGGATATAGCTGCATAATTGAGAAATGTTAACCTATGTGCGTGTATCATTGAATACAATACTCGATCTATGGTTGCTCTTCAGATTATCCACGAATATCCCACTGCTACAAAATGGGTAGGTGGTAATCCTATATTTAACGATGTCCTTGAAGACTTAAATTAGGTGTTTACACAATGATTCCTGCCCTCACAGACACCTACAGCAGGCCGAAGAGGCACTCTCAACTAGTAGTGCTGCAGGCGATTGGTATTTTGTTTCTTTGTTTACGTACTTGGAACTGCATGTGGTACTGTGACAAATATTGATTCAGCATAAATAAATCTTATATGCAGTTGGCCCAGCCCATCGCCTGCTGAAGAACTGCTGGATGAAATGTATGCTTTGTCACATTTTGTTTGCACTACCATCTAACACGTCTGTGTACTTCTGTTTATTATTTGTTGATGTTAATGCAGATGCTCCGGGAGAACACCTATGTGCCACTCGGACGACGAGGAGAGCTGTGGGTGGGTACTTGTGAATTTATTATGAATGATCAATCATAGAACACACATGCATGAAACACACTTGCTAAATGAAATAGTTTATTACTTACAAGGACGGATAATAATGTATAGCATAAATTGTCTTGCTGGCAGTAAAATGCTGTGCACCACATACTGGACGTTTCATATCCTGTTGTCTTATCGAAACACATTCTCTATGTATTTCAGCTTGCTCAGTCCAACCCTGAGTGAGGCTGCAGCATCTGCCGGGTGAGCTTGTCTCAAGGTATGCTACGTTGTACCTCTCTTAACAGATGATAATTTTCTTTTCATGCGCCACCAAGGTCCAACAGTGGCACGAACAGAGTGCAGCCACCAGCGAAGCCACCAGCGCAGCCCTCCCAAGCGCGACTTTCCGGGTCACTTTCCGTCTCGGTAGCTCTGCTGTTCATTTTTCCTGCAAAATATTTTACGTCTGTGTAACTGCCCACTAAAACTGCGGCGTTGTCATTACAGTGAAAGAAGAAAGAATGACACATTTGAACAAGCTGCACAAGAAGCGTTGGGGAGCTGCAGCACCACATTAAGTAGAATTCAGAGCGCAAGGGAGCTTGCAGTTCCTAGTGCCCAAAGCCCACCAGATGAATGCCAGGAGGCGGCCACTTGGATGGCCACAAAACTGCGCAAGCTTCCGCCAAGAAAACGTTCTGAAATACTGTTTAAAATTCATTCCCTTATTTTTGAGGCCGAGATGGAGCTTCCCGAGTGAATACGTGTATATCGAGCTATGTTCCAGCAATAAAGAACGCACTCCAATTTGTGCAGCATTATTGTGAATTTATGCGCCTGCAACATATGTTTTGAGCAAATGATTCAAAAACTGCATCATTACCTCTATTCCCGCGCGGGTCACTATCCTCTCCTGCCATGGCATCCGTCCTTCATTCATAAAGTAGGTTGCCAAGTGGTTGCGCATATCCATAGCTGTCCTGCAAAAGCAACAAAATGCAGCACCATCAGTGGCCTAACAAGGGAATCTTGATTGTGCATGCTTTCACTTGCGATATAGTTTACATTGCTGAATGATATCCAGACATAGTGACGAGATCACCCATGCCCGGCAGGCTGTCACTGCCAGCTCTCCAGGATCCTTCTACGATGTTGCCTTCCCAGTCCTCATGATCAGTGAAACCCGGAGGGCTGTATGCAGATCGCAATTGCGGCGAACTCAGCAGGAAGTTGTGCAATACAACGCATGACTTCACAATATTTTGTGTCGTTTCCTCCGATGCCCGAAACGGTCGCCGCAAAATTCTCCATCTGCTTGACATGATTCCGAAGGCATTTTCAATCAACCGTCTTGCTCGGCTCAAGCGATAGTTGAATGTTGCCCTTTTCAGGTACTCTTGCCACTGAGCTGGGTCATTCCTGAACTTCTGCAGATCTGACAAAAAGGGAAACAGTACATCACAGGCAATTCGTCGTTTGGCCACGTGCTAAGTAGCTAAACCAGTGTTATCTATGGTGTACGCTTATATCTCACCGATTTATGTCAATTGAAAGCGTTGCAATTTACATGCAGAGTTCAATGTAGCTTTAATTAACATTATAAAAAAGGATCAGGACACCATAATTTACTAGAAAAGCAGCATAAATAGTGTGTTAAAGGCAGAGATATGCAGTGAAAATAAGTTCCAACTGACCTCGTCTTGGATAGGGCCTCATCATGAATGGCTTCAGCGGAACAGCTTCATCGCCAACAATGTGGTGTGGAATGGTACCTATTGAGCCAATGCTCCTTGGCTGAGGAATGCCCAACAAACACTTTTCCAGCACTTCCAGTAGAGGAGATCGCTGAAATATACCGCTGTCACCTTCACCGCCGTAATGGCCAGTGTCTACATAGGTGAACCTAGAAGTAGACACACATTAGTACAATAAAGAACACACCCCTGTACATTCTCTATTTATTTTGCAGTTGTCTACGCAATTGTGTACTACATTCGTTATTCTAAGTTTATAATAAACACAGAAAGTTTGCAAAGGCGTCTGTTGCAAATTAGAGCACACTGACAGTTGAGCTTGCTGTGGTAACATGAGATTTTTTGAGCGCAAGCTGAGGAAATCAGCACAGTAAAGTTCCAAGCATTGAAAGAATTCACTTACTTGTAATGTGCATCACACACAGCTAGGAGGACAACACTGAATGTTTTCTTATAATTTAAATTCCTCGATCCTGAGTTGTCTGAGCATTGGATGTGCACATGTTTGCCGTCGATGCTACCTATGCAATTGGGAAAGTGCCAAAATTCTTCCATGTCTGCAGCGATCTGAAAATAGCAAAGCCAAATTTATCACCCATATTACGCACTCGACCAGCACAAACTCGTAATACAGAACGATGTCATATTGAACTATTGCACGGTATCCTTAGAAAGCACTGCTATACCTTGGTTGCTCAGATTCCAGACAACATAAATTACACAGCTTCTCTGCTTACCTTTAGCCACTCCTGGGAAGTTGCTGGAAATCTTAAATACGTTGACTGAAGAGCGTCCCAAAGGGCGGAAGTCGTTTGTCTGACAATTTCACATGCTGTTGACCTCCCTGTTAGAAAATTGTAGGATAAGCTCCTGAAGGTGTCTCCATTCACAAGGAACCTGTAAAAAATCATTTAAACTTTTATTTTGAAATTACCACTCAGTACTGTGCTCTACAAAATATTTTCTGGGTATTCCACACTAAAAATGCAAATATAATTTCAATAATAACATAAACAGCTAAGTAAATAATTACGGAGTGGTCTGTTCATTTTTGCACAACCGAAAACACTGAATGAAGATAAACTCGGGCTTGACGTGCGAGAACAACAAACTGATAATGTGGCACGCCATAAGTAAGTGTGTGCGGGCGTGCAGAAAAGGGTGGGGGGCGATTTTTGGTCGCCTACGGTTCTTGAGCGTGCACCAATGCACGGTACAGAGGCATTTCGGTGCGTTGATCTCGCAATGAAACTATGCGCTGTGCGCTAAGTTTCCCGCGCGTAAATAAGATTTCATTTAGGTGTCAGTACAAGTGTAGCGTAGATATTCGGTATTCCCGCGTTACATAAAGAAATAGGGTTTAAATAAATCTTACCGTATCGTCATTGCTAGTCGATCATGACCAGAAATGGGATCGCGGAACGGTGTCACCTGCCGCTCGATCAGGGGCCGCACGAGACCGAGCAAAGTGTCGAAGACACTCGGCGGCATTCGCAGGTAGCTACAAGAAACGGCACAATCTTTTGTGAGCCTCTACGATATGCAGGTTGCAAGCACTGAATTGAAGAAGTAGTTATCGATCACTTACTCTCTGAAGTATCTTTCATCTCTCGCGCGCAGGCGGGGAAGCAGAGTGTGCGCCGGGCTCTCAGTGTCCCATAGGGCGCACCCAAAACTTTCTCGTCCGCTGTCTGGCACGTCGACGTCGCACAAGTAAACAACAAATAAGTATTATAGTGCTCACAATCACCAGTAGCTCCTCGTCCGTATCCGACATGGCTGAGCGTGGCCGGCAGTGGCGCAAAGAAACAGACACTTCCAATGGAACACGAAATCGGCAGAAGGGAGAGCGCGTTGTCACGAGAAGTATCGAATGGAACGAGACAACGCGGCACTCCACGCGCCATTGCCGCGTGCCGCAAAACGCGAATGTGGACTGGCCCGCGCGCGGCGTGTCGCGCGCGTTTTTGTCGCTAGTGTCGCGGTGTTTCTCGAATGGCGAGAAACACCGCGAAAGAATCGTGAAACGGAGAAGCGAGGCGGCAACACCAAAATGCTAACTGAGAATGAGCATGAGACGACGCAGAGACGAGTAGTGGCAATGTTCACTCATGTTATATGATGGCGCGTTTGGATGATGCCGCTGCTTCGTGAAGGAAGAGAACTAGCCGATGCGTGGCGGCAGGGGCGTAGCCAGACATTTTTTTCGGGGGGGGGGGGGGGTTCACCGGCCCGACCGGGGGGGGGGGGGGGGGGTCAAGCGTGTGCTTTCCTCTACGTGACGTGATCGTTAATAAATATCGGTAGTTTAAGCAGACTCTATACATGTATATCAAAGACATGGGACACCCCCCCTCGCGTGTGCTTGTGAAGAGGTACAAAGTAAAGTAAGCTCAGTAAAATACAGTAAGTACGACAGGTACAGTGGGCGTTTGGAGCAACGGTCTCTTATCGCGCCACTGAATGGACCAGTCTTCGAAAACGCATCATTGAGACGACCCGCCCGATCGGAGAAGACATCATTAATTGTTAATCTTCGTTAAGCGTAGATGGCGTCGTCCTCGTCGGGCCGAAGTGCGTTTCACAAGTCAAGGTCGGCTATACACGTGAAAATGCATGCGTGACCAGGCTATACCTACTCCCATACCAATAGCTTGTTCGCTGCGTCTTTGCGCTAGAAAACTTAAATATGCGCAAGCGTCTTTGCGCTAGAAAACTTAAATATGCGCAAGAACGCGTAAGGCTTTTTTTTTTTTTCGAAGCTTTCGTCGCCCTGCTCCCTCATACGAGAGGGTTGCATTTCCTGCGGTAAGTGCATGGGCCGCGAGTGTGCGAGTGTGCAGCCGTCATTTGCCTTTACGTCAACAGATTCAGAATTGTACAGAATATTTCACCGCACAGCATAGATATGGCATGTGTACGCATTTTAAGTAGTGCGTGCAACTCATTTCTGCTTCACTTACGCCGGTGCAAACAGGAACCTCAGAGAATCTCGACTGGTTGGTGTACTAGTGATGCAGGAATGAACTCCGGTTTTGTTCAGTGCATAGTGCACATAATCAATTTCTCAGGACGCGTGAACTCCGACGAGAACTGTCAGCGCCTGCAACAAGAGTTCACTTACGCTGTACTGCGCACAGCAGTAATCCATGCTTGTCGGCTGTCTGTTTCGTGCATTCTGTTGCGAGTCGGTGGAATTTCACTGCTGGCATCAACCCCTTCGTGTGTACATTGCTGGTTTGGGATTCCACAACACAACAGCAACTACCAGCCTTGCGTAATTGCTGGTTTGGGATTCAACACAACAGTAACTACCAGCCTTCCGTAGGGGCGCAGTCGCAAGCAAGAGACGTTTCGCGCGCAGACTATAAGATCCTGCGCGAGCGCGGCCTAACCGGCACCTGAAGGGAAGCGGCGGAAATGTATACCGGAAATTTCGACCACCTGGGGTCTTTAACGTGCACCTAAATCTAAGTAAACGGGCCTCGAGCATTTTCGCATTCATCTAAAATGCGGATGCCGCATTTGTTGCTTCAGAATGCGGCCGCCACATTCTCGCCCAAAACCTCAGAGAGCGTCAAAGCCTTGAAAAACACCGTGACAGTTTGTTTCCATATGCAGAAATGATTCACTGTAAATTACCAACCGAAACGGAAGCGCCCAGGAATGAAATTGTGATAGGAGCACCGGTTCCTCGAATTATGTCAGCGCGAAGGGACGAGAACAAAGGGTGGGTAAGTAGGGCGGGATGGGGGGGGGGGTTCGAACCTCCCCCCCCCCCCCTCTGGCTACGCCCCTGGTACGCGGCGCAATTGAACAGTGTTACGTTTGGCAGACCTCGTACGTAGACGTGGTAGATGAAGCAGCCTCCTGTCGATGCGAACCATTATCAACTGTGATCAACCGTACTCAGGCGGCGGCTGCGTATTGCGTGGCAGCGCGGGCTCTATCTTGAAAGCGATCTGCGATGGGGACAGAGTTTGCTGACTGCTGATCGCTTCGTATGCGCTGTGTTATCGCCGCTTAGTTCGTGTTGAAGGGAGAGGCAGCACGAAGGTCAATTCGCTCGCTGCTCCGGGCCCTATTTTGAAAGCGATCGTCTTACGTGACGGATGCACGGTCGGACGGATGGGTTTCTTCGTTGGGTAGGCATAGAAATGCTTACGCATTTAAAATAAACTCTATTGGTAGTCTATGTCGAACGAAGCGTCGAATCGAGAAACGTGCTTCAGTCTCCAGTTTTCAATCGTTCTACATTTAAGATAAAATTATATGGTTTCTAGCAGCACCTGGAATTTTGGGGATCCTTGTTTAGGATCGCTGCGGCTGTCATCAGTCAAATTGGACGTTAATGTTCCTCCGTGTATGGCGTTAGTGTTGAGGCCTTGAGGGTTACCGTAGCTTTTTCCTGCTAAATTCTTTGTTTTCTTTTTGCCTTGCAGAGAGTTGCAAAAATTTCTGCGAAGAGGCGAAAAGTTTGAAATGTAATATGATTAGATAAAAATACTGTCTGCTCAAAATATTCACTTCGGCATTCAAAACCCTATCTTCTGAAACGCCTTCGTGTTTAAATTTGAGAGAGGCGATGTCGGGCCAAGAAAATCAGACGAGGTTTGGTGCTTGAATATATCGAACGTCTGGTTGAGTATAGCGATTCGTGTTTCACGGTGGCACAGCTTCGTAGTGTCTCAGTTGTTTAATGCGTAACACCAATGCACGTCTCGGAGTGCTTTATGTCGTTTTTCCTTATTCGTATGTATTAATGGCGTAAAGACTACTGGGGTCATCACGGCAGTTTAGTTTCAGCCTCTAGGGTGGGGGTATGTCGCTTTTGAATCCTCCGCTATTCTGTTCAGAAAACGGCGCACAGCAACGTGAAGGACCTTCAGCGAGCCGACCTGCCGGCGCACACAGCGGCCGTGTCCGTGGCCATGTTCGGTCGGTGGTACAAGCCTCGACACGTGGACCAGTCCAGCGCAGTGGGCGAGCCTGGCAACTACAGCCTGTTCAGCATGTGCGAGCCGACCGGGGACGACGAGCAGTTTGGCAGCGTCGCTCAGGTGGGTCGTGTGCTTCGTTGTCCGCGATGAATATTGCAGCGCATGAAACACACGCGCTAGGACGAGGAACGACGTATAAACATTTCCAATGACGGAATATGCAGTCATTCGCGATTGCAACAGCCCCGTATTCCTCTTATGCCCTCTATCCATTACCATGTAGAATTGTATTAAATCCTGTAAAATACCCATGTATACTAATAGTAGTATATAACAATATTAAATATTGTTACTGCGTCGCACCGAACAATCAGTATCCCTCACACAAACACACACAACACACACACACACACACACACACACACACACACACACACACACACACACACACACACACACACACACACACACACACACACACACACACACACACACACACACACACACACACACACACACACACACACACACACACACACACACACACACACACACACACACACACACCCACACACATATCGGCGTTTGGCAGCTTCGTCACTCGATGGCTTTGTCGGCTTCCGGTTTGCGCAGCGCAGCGTGATTTGCGTGGTCCTAGTTTCGTTAGGATTGGTCTTTAGCTCGACCTTCAAAGCCCATTCAGACCAACGTGTCCTACCAACGTGCACATAGCTGCACAACATAAACGATAGGGCGCTAGTCTACTAGTTGTGGGGATCGAGGTGCCTTTCCGCGCCTCGTCCCCCAGCTCGCGTGTGACGCTTAGTTCGATTTCCGGGAACCGCCGCCATAACGGCAGCATGGCGGACACGGCGAGCGCGCCGGACCACGGCCGGGCTCGACTGGCGCGCGCGCTCGCTTCTTACGGCCTTCGCATCGGGGCTAGTTCATGCCTATCGCCGCTGCTTGGAGGGGGGCGCTGCGACGCCACCCTCTTGTTCCTGAGCCTTTCTTTTGAAGAAAGGCTCAGGAACATGGATGAAAATAAATGGGCGGCTAAAGTGCACAAGTATCTCTACATGAAAAGCGTGGACACAGAATGGAGGAAGAGGTCAAGGAAGTTGGCAACCAAGTACAGGATAATCGAAACTGTAAATAGACAACCAGGGGTCATCAGAAAGAAAGTGAGAGAAATCGAGACCGTGAATTGGATGCAAAGAATGGAAACGAAAAGGACAATGGAGATTTACAAGAATGAGAAGAAAGAAATTAGAAGGGAAAATCTGTACGATAACACAAAGGGCAGTGCCTTGCTATTTGAGGCTCGAGCCGGTTGCCTAAGGACGAAAACATATCGGAACAAATATTCGGAATTAGATGAGACATGTGTATGCTGCAGTAAAGATCCAGAGACCACTCAGCACATCCTAATGGAATGCGACGGGATCCACCCAGCGAGAACCGTAGGTAACGTGCAACTCCCAGAAGCGCTTGGGTTTAAAGTGGAAGGAAACATAAACAGATCAGCCGTAGAGATCAGCAAGAGACGATTAGAGTACTGGTGGAAAAAAAGTAGGGAAAAGATGGATGCGACCTGATCTCTTAAAATCATAGGCAGCGGTACAAGGTAAACTTTTGAAAAATAAAAATAATGATAGGTATACAAAAATGCTAGATAAAGAACATGTATAGTATACCTGATTAAATCAAGCAGGCTAGGTGACTATTTGTCGCCGCCCCGTTTCAAAGGGGATGCCAATAAATCATCATCATCATCATCTTGCTCAGCTGCTCCCAGCCGATCTGTGCAGCGCGCGCAACGCTGGAAGATTGGGTCGGGCGCGCTTCTTACCTCACCGTGCATTCAAGAACAAGTCACCTAATTGTAGAGGACTCGTAAATGTTTCATCTAGGCTTCTTATAAATGGATGCAGTGTAACTGTATTAATACATCGAGCTTCTTTAAATTCACTGGGGCTGCATGCGCCGGGAGAACAGCTCTGCGCCATCAAATGCATTTTTAGGAATGAAAATAAATATTTATTGCTCGTATGCACTTACAATGGTTGCCATACTTTCAGGCGAAAACTTGCGGGCACAGTAGCTCACAAATGTGTCTTAATTCACAATTACAATCGAAAGTGTTTCCTTGGCGACTTGTGTACATAGGCCGAAGGTTTGTCGTTTTCTTCAGTCAGTTGGTTTGATTGATTTACAAGGAGTATTCTCAGAAACTTCTCGGTATTTAGATTTGCGGATCGTATTGCATGACTGTCGTCAACACCTTTAGGGCAGCTCAAGATGGGTGCGCGTTGTAAATGGGGCTGCACTGCTCTTTCGAGTACTTCTAGTACATTCCTGCGTGGCAGGTGTTCGGAGGCTTTATCGAAAAAAAAACGCTATTATTTATTTATATTTATTTTATAAATACTGCAATCACCATGCGGTGATTTTAGCAGGGTGGTACAAGCATAACGAATACATTGGTTTGGTATGTACAGAAAATGCACACGTTAATAAAGAAAACTGTTATTTGAATAAGTACAAAGCGTACAGGTTGGGCACACGCAACGTTCTAAAGAAGTAAAACACTGTCACTGCAAACATGGCACAAACAAAATAATGTCACTGTAAACATGATAAAAAAGAAGTTAATGTTGGCGCAGAGACGACCTCATTTTTTAGCTGGTTCCAGTCGACTACTGTGCGCGGAAAAAAAAAGAATACCTAAAAGAGTCGCTGCGTGAGGAAAAAGGAGTTATAGTGAAATTATGTATTTGCCGAGTAGCGCATCCGGAGGAGAAGGCTACGATCTTTGTTATGTCCATCTTATAATTCCCCTTTACTATAGTTGATGCTATCTTGTCCAAAAGCGCTAGAAACTCGGGCTAGAAACTCATTGCTTGGGAACTGGTGAAAAGAAACACCGGGTGTTTTTCCGGAACGGGACTTGCAATACGGAAGACAGCAATACATAATCACACAGCAGTTATATACGGATGTGCAATTAACGGCACCAAGTCTTGGCTGTGGCCACGCGTACTAAAGGCTGTACGACCGTCTTCAGGATGGATGGATGAAGAACTTTATTAGTGTCCTTTTGGGCGCGGAGCCCACAAATTACTTCATATTGAACGACACTGACAGAGCGCCGAATAAAATGCGCCGGAAAACGATCGTGCGAGCGCGAAGGCAAGCGCATGTACGCGGAGCAGGGTCAGGGTCGCAGCGCCCCTACCGCCGACGGGTGGCGAAACGTGCTGAGAAACTCTCCCATTGTTTCCCCGACGGGTGAGAAGGCCGTAAGAAGCGAGCGCGCGCGCCAGTCGAGCCCGGCCGTGGCCGGACCTACTTTCCCGCGCAAACCGCGCTTCTCCCCCTCGGGATTGGACTTGCCCCGCAAGAACACGTCACCGGGACGCGCCCTGATTGGCCTCCCGCGCGGCGGCCCCCGGGCACCCTCTCCACCCGAGCTCTCGTCCGCTGAGCGCTTCCTCGCCGCGGCAGATGCTCACAGGCTCGCAACGAGGTGGTTACATAAGACCTTTGTTCTTGCGACTCCTCGTTCTCGCGCTCGGCGGACCGCTACCCGGTTAGCCCTAGCGCAGCGGGCGCGCGTACTCGATCGGTCTTGCGGTGAGCCTTGGCCCGTAAGCGCCGTGACTGTCGCACTATGCTGTATCTTGGGTGAATGTTGACGATCTGACTCCGGAGCCTTCTCTGCACCGTGTCGGAGAGTCGACGAACCCTGCCGTAGCGCCTTTGTGCGTTGGGGAGTGGAGGAGCGTCGTGCCCTTTCCTGACCGTCGCTCGTAGTGTAAGCCTTGTGCAAACCCATCTCCACATAACTGGCGCCCAACGCGGTTTCGTTCCTGCTTGACCCTCTGGCTGTGGCCTTATGGTCCTTCGAAGCGAACGACACCGATATCACGAGGTAGGTTCGCCTTCGCGACCCTCTGCTTTCGGCCACCGGGAGCGATCCCTTCCTTGGAGCGCCCTAGGTGATGTCGACAGCTCGGATGTGTACGCTAATCCTATTATACAGCCACGCCACTTACGGGTTTTGTCAACTGTTTGAGACGCGCGGGGAGCAGGTGCCTACTAGCCCCTCCGGCGTGCTGTCTCCGCTCGCTCGCCTTTGTCCTGAGCGCAGTTGTGCCCAACGTGCCGCATCGGAGCCACTCTGCTTAGATGCCGGCAGGAATACGCTCGCCGGCCTCCCTTTGTGCCGAGCGTCGTTCACTGCGCCATGTGCCGCATCGGAGCCACCCCACATAGATGCCCTCACGCATACGCTCGCCGGCCTCCCTTTGTCCCGAGTGCCTTTCTCGGACGAATACGCCGCGGTGCAGCCTTCCCGCTCCGCCGTAGGCGCGAGCTCGCTCGCTGGCCATCTTTTGTCCCGAGCGCTGTTCGGTGTCCCGTGCGCCGCAGCTGAGCCTACCTGCCTCGCTGTTGGTGCAAAACTGCTCGCTGGCCTCTCCTTCTCCCGAGCGCGAGCCACCCCGCTCAGCCGACAAAGTCGCCGCGTTTTCCCACTTCAGGTACGTCCACACTAGCGACAAAAACGCGCGCGACACACCGCGGCACCAACGCGCGGCAAACGCGCGAATGGGTGCGAGACCCATTTTTTCGCGGCAGCCGCAAAACGACCACCAATAAGTAGTGAGCCGCGCTGTTGTGGCGCCACCTGTCGCATAAGCAAAGAATCAATCTGTGGGCTCAGAGATTGAATAGTGACACGCACGCCGTAAAATGTCAGAGGCCATTTCCAGTCAAGGGGGCTGTTTTGGTTAAGCCTTCCCACACCGCCACCGAGACGTCGACGAAGAATTTGCCTCGCAATGGAGGCGTTCTTGGAAACCGTCCGCGGATATGCGTGCCTCTATGACAAATCGAACGTCGATTTTAGGGAGGAGCTGCGCGCCAACCGCTGGCACATGCGGGAAAGCAGAGTGTGCGCCGGGCTCTCAGTGTCCCATAGGGCGCACCCAAAACTTTCTCGTTCGCTTTCTGGCATGTCAACGTCGCACAAGTAAACAACAAATAAGTATTATAGTGCTCACAATCACCAGTAGCTCCTCGTCTGTATCCGACATGGCTGAGCGTGGCCGGCAGTGGCGCAAAAAAACACACTTCCAATGAAACACGAAATCGGCAGAACGGAGAGCGCGTTGTCACGAGAAGTATCGAATGGAACGAGACAACGCGGCACTCCACGCGCCGTTGCCGCGTGCCGCAAAACGTGTGTGGACTTGCCCGCGCGAGTCTGTCGCGCGGGCGCTTGCCGCGTGCGGCGTGTCGCGGGCGCTTGCCGCGTGCGGCGTGTCGCGGGCGTTTTTGTCGCTGGTGTGGACATACCTTAGTGGTTGTCTCATGCACAGCCGTGCGACATTATCGACGTGCGCGAGTCACCCCGCTCCGCCGTCGATCCGTCTGCCGGTCGTGTGAGGCCTCATGCGCCTGTCGAAGCGGCAGCCCAGCTCTTTGCCGTTTACTGGCCCCATTGGGTCGGACGTGCATTGAGCGGACCGCCTGACCGTTGGTCCTTTTTGCTCTCCGGAAGTTTGCGTCAGCGAAAGTGCCGTTTGCCGTGGAGACGTACAATCCGGCTTAATAAGTGCTTGTGCGAGGCATCGGGCCCCCTCGCGCGCTGGGCGTTGACATGGCAGCGGTACCTTGTTATGCGCTACCGGAAAGGGAGTTCAAACGTGGTGGCGGACGCCTTGTCGCGAGCCCCCGTTTCGGCGTCTGATCCTTTGCTCAATGGCTCAAAAGGCGCGAACCTCACGCACTTAGTAGAGACCGGAGCCTGTGTCTCCAATGGCTCGAAAGGCGCGACCTCCGACGGCGAAGCGATCCCCGGATCGCCAGCATCGGGAGAGGACGTATATACCCGGTGAACCCCATTACTCCCGCTGGTATCGTCTTTAGCAGGCAAGAGCTGCTAAAGGCTCAGCAGAGCGATCCATTTTGTAAAGAGCAATCGTTGACGGGCTCAAAGAGCCGAGCTCCCAAGAGGAGCGGGGCTGCAAAGCCGCCGGGCGTACCCGGACAGCTGGTATTGCTGCGGGCACGTTGGATACGTATCTGCTTGACGCCGATGGAGTTCTCCTGAGCTATATCCCATCTGAGGAGGCTCCCCAGGAGTCTTTCAAGGTGGTGATACCCCGCAGTCTAAGGAAAGCCACTCTGAGCTATTTCCACGACTCGCGGGTTTCCGGACATGCGAGTGGCCTTAAGACTTTCCAAAAGTTGTGCCGCTCCGCTACCTGGCCAGGCATGAAGCGTGACGCTCTTCACTACGCCCGCTCATGCCGCGTGTGCCAATGTGTGAAGCCTCGCGCGGGCAAACCCCCCGGGCTCATGCAGCCAACCGACATCCAGCTACCCTGGCAAGTCGCGGCCTGTGACATTATGGGACCCTTTCCCAGAAGCCGGCGAGGCTACGTTTTTCTCCTGGCTGTCACAGATCACTTCACGAAATGGGTTGAACTTTTCCCCCTTCGGAAGTTAACGGTACGCGCAATCTGGGACAAGTTCACCGAGGTCTTTAACCGCTTCGGCTTTCCGGCGGAGCTCATAACGGACAACGCGTCTTACTTCACGGCCAAGGTGTTCGTGGATGCGTGTGCCGCCTTTGGCATTAAGCACCGCAAGACAACCACGTATCACCCACAGGCCAACCCAACAGAGCGGATGAACCGCAACCTCAAGCCCTTGCTCGCGGCCTTTGCCCAGCAACACAGGGATTGGGATGTCTGTCTTAACGAGATAATCTCCTTGCGGTCCACGGTGAACCGTTGGACTGGGTACACGCCCGCTTTCCTCAACTTCGGGAGAGAGCTGCCAAACCCATTGGACCGCGTTCTGCGGACCGGCAGCAGGGCGTGCGCCACGAACACGGCCTTTCCGGCTACGCGGCGAAACTGCGCTCACGGATGGACGCGGCCCTTGACCTGGCCCGTTCCAACCTGGCAAAAGCGCAAGCTGGCCAAAAAGCCCAGTACGACCGGTCACATAGGGACGTGCACTATGGTGTCGGCGATGTCGTCCTCAGACGCAACGATGTCTTGGGTGACGCCGCCAAAGGCATCTCTGCTTCCCTGTCGGCCAAATAGTTGAGCCCCTACCTAGTGGAGACCAAAATGTCCCCTCTGGTATACAAGCTGGCTGACTCCCATGGGAGACCAGTCGGCGGTCCAGTTGACGTCTCGGACCTCAAACCTTTCGTTGCCCGTAGCAACGACTGGGGAGAGGGGGAGGCGGTCAACGAACCGCAGACAAACCGTGACACGGCTGGCCCCAGGCCACGCCACCGGTACAACCTGCGGAAACGCACCTAGGAAGACTTTCTCCCACCAACGGGTAGCCGGACTTTATTCCCTACCACGCCGGCGAACGGAGAAACGCAGCTATGGTGCGAGGGTGCACGTTGAAGCGGCGACAGGCCCTTTTGGCCTAATATGCCCTCTCTTGCTCACCTCCCCTCTGACGCGCCTAGTCAGCTTTTGCCACTAGCAGGTAGCCGGTGAATGGAGAAATGTAGCTACGGTGCGAGGGCGCACATCGAAGCGGTGACAGGCCCATGTGGCCTAGTATACCCTCTTATGTGTTCCCAAGCCTCAGCTTGGCAAACGCCCCTTTTTGGGCAGTCAGCCAGGCAGGCAACTTTCTTGGCACGCCGGCTATGCCGGGGGGCTTTCCTGTGCTTCACCTTGTGTCGTCCAGTCTTCTCCCTGCACCTGGCTCTACTGTGCCTCCAGTCTTGCTGACCATGAAGCCAGCTGCTCTTGGTCCTTCCGCCACAACTTACTCCTGCCTTTGGGGGCCACAAACGTGTGCCAGCCTTGCCTCCTGCTGCCTAGGCTGCCGCTAACTGCGGCTGGTCCGCCCAATCAAGCGCTGACCCCTAACCGAGGATGGTCACTCCGGCTGCCGCTGCTAACTTGGCTGCCGGTCATCCCGGTCTGCTGATCCTGCGCAATAGCGGGAGCCCAGTGACTTCTGTGGTGGCTGCTGCGCCAAAATGGCAGCCAGGTCTCGCGCGTTCCTGCCTGCTCCTGTCCGGCGGACCTCGAGTGTTGCTGGCTGAACCATGGTGCGGCCCTGCCCTGTCCTTGGGCTGCCGACTCTTCCTCCTGGCAGTGGGTCCTTCCAGTGTGCGGAACTTTGGTGGCCAAGGCAAGCCCCTGGCTTCGTACCAAATGAAGACGACGACACCCTCTTGGACTTTGCCCCATTGGCTTAGCCCTCTTTGGCTGAGTCAACCTTGCCACTTGACCTCGATCAGCCACTTTGGAGGCTGGCCTCGGTCTTTAGGAGGGGGGAATGTGGGGATCGAGGTGCCTTCCCGTGCCTCGTCCCCAGCTCGCGTGTGGCACTTAGCTCGATCCCCGGGAACCGCCGCCATAACGGTAACATGGCGGACACGGCGAGCGCGCCGGACCTACTTTCCCGCGCAAACCGTGCTTCTACCCCCACCTCGGGATTGGACTTGCCCCGCGAGAACACGTCACCGGGACGCGCCCTGATTGGCCTCCCGCGAGGCGGCCCCCGGGCACCCTCTCCACCCGAGCTCTCGTCCGCTGAGCGCTTCCTCGCCGCGGCAGATGCTCACAGGCCCGCAACGAGGTTGGTACATGAGACCTTTGTTCTCGCGACTCCTCGTTCTCGCGCTCGGCGGACCGCTACCCGGTTAGCCCTAGCGCAGCGGGCGCGCGTACTCGATCGGTCTTGCGGTGAGCCTTGGCCCGTAAGCGCCTTGACTGTCGCACTGTGCTGTATCTTGGGTGAATAAACCCGTGTTTGTTGGCGATCTGACTCCGGAGCCTTCTCTGCGCCGTGTCGGAGAGTCGACGAACCCTGCCGTAGCGCCTTTGTGCGTTGCGCAGTGGAGGAGCGTCGTGCCCTTTCCTGACCGTCGCTCGTAGGGTAAGCCTTGTGCAAACCCATCTCCACATAGTACACCGTTCATTCCAGAACCGTAAGGCAAAATTAGGGCAAAACATTCTGTTCGCTTCGCTGCCGAGGTGCAGCGAAGGCACTCGGCGCTTTTGCAGCTATGGAATTTCCTGCAAACGCTACGGGAGGGAACGATTACGCTAGTGTCTGCTGGAGCTGATAGCTTGGCGGTTCCGCCAGTATCGGAATGAGTTCCAGTACGTGGATCTGCCTAAACGTCGTCCATGTGGCTTCGAACGGCTTTGTGATTATGCACTTGATCACTTTCAGCGAAGTATCGCGTTGCAAGCGCTACCGCTGCCAGTGATTGTGCACGTACTCATAGTCGTATTCCCTTCTGTGTGTCCAAAAATAGTAGTGCTTTAAATATTGGGGCAAATAAAGGACGCCACAGTGTAGTAAGCAAAGCCGCGAAAATTGTTTCAAGCCACAAGCAAGAAGATTAGACAAATCCATGCAGTAAACATCATACTCATGGTAGCTAGCTCAAGGATAGCACCGCCAGAGTTGAACAGTGAATTTGAGTTTAGTGGGAAATTCCACATTTGCTTCCAAGCTGACTGCAAATTGCTGGTTGAGAGACTGGCTTAGGTGCCCCAAAAATCGATGGCAGTTTTCTTGCCCATACAAGTGACATCTCAGCGGCACGCACTTTAAGCTGTCTGCTGCTGTTACGAATAGGACTAAAATTAATTCACCCTTTTTCTATTTGCTTTGCATTCACCAGGTGCACTATCTTCTAAAGTTTTGTAAGTATCAGTTGAGGAAAAAAGATCCATTTTCTTTGCTGCATCGCTGACCGAAAGCGTATGAAGGAGTCCGGCCATAATGTTGTGCAAACGGCGAAACTTAGTTTGGTAAGGGGTGATTTAGTGTAAAAGTCGAGGATTTACTTCAGTGACCTTTAGTTTGCCCGTGTGTCGGTGGTGTAAGCCTTCTCTCGCGTTAAGGTTGGCTTTATTGGCATTGTAGAAATCTTTCATTTTAGTTTCCCTTGAACAGTGGACCGTGTTGAACTTCTTTGTTGCTCTTCATTCGTGCGGACATGTGTGCTATCCTCTCGTAGTTAACGCCTGCTGGTTTCTCATATTACTTGCTTACACTTGCTTCTGAAACGTTGTGACAACAATAGGTGTGCCGGCTGCCCATGTGGTCCAGTAGGGTATATTCGACAAAGCACCGTTCTGAATACTGCTACGACAGCAACATGGCAAGGATCTTCACGTTCGACACCTCGAGGACATTGCGCGAAAAGGTGGGTTGAAATTCTCAAAGCCTGTCTTTACATCGTAGTGCTTTCTTTCCCCGGCGTGATGGCACTAATTATACGCTTGATTCAACACACAAGTCACTGTAGTGTTCCTTTGTTACTCATTTAATTATTCTAAATATTTTTTATAGTCACCGTAATTTTCTATGCGAACACACTTCAAGCACCTTTTTATTTTTCCTGTGCATGGCGCTGGACACTCCTGGTTGGAATTCCTTGCATGGGTGCTAAGTTAATGCGTTCGTTGTTTGCTCCTTAGAACCAGTGTTTTGCAAGCCCTTCTAAGTGTAGCTTTATTATTCGGGTTAAGTTTAACGGCGGCTGTATATAGAAAATTATTTCGTACATGGGATTGCTTAGTGCAAGGGAAGCTCACGGTGCTTAGTACGAATGTTAATATGAAAACGGTGCTGCACACGCACATCTTGAACTAGACCCCAGGAAAACATTGTTTTAAGTATACAACAGCAAAGTCGTATAACTGAATCTCGCAAGTGGCTTTCTAGGAAGTTCGATAAGCAGCGCAATAAACAGGACACGCTTTCTATACTGAGCGTTATTCATTAATTGTCAATTATGATAATAACATAAGATACTGATAATAACGTAACAAACGTAATGATAACATTGGGAGCTACATACCCAATGTTATGTTAGCATGCCCGCCTCTTTTGTGTTTAGTCAGTCTCGTCTTCAGCAGTGAAGGTGTTAGTGTGATTGGAAACGCTCGATGATGTTGTATGTATGTTATAACGGTGCTCAAAAATACTTAAGGGTTATTCGCAGGCAATTTTTAAAGTATCTTTGTTAATTAAGAGTTATATGAAAAAGGCTGAACCCCCGTTTTCTTCCTCTTTAGGTGCGTTGGGTAAAACGCTTACAAGTTTCTCCGCTGCTCAAGGAGAATCAATAGCGCCAGTAATTTCGTATTTAATGAAAATAAGTGCCATTTTTTGGTTGTGTGACCAAAAGTTTCAAATGTGGAGTTAGTTAGAAACTTTAAATGTAATTTATGAACACTCACTTTGTTAGTATTTTCTTGTTTATTGCATGCAAGATGCGTAGCTCTTTCTCACGGTCGCCTCGATGAGCTAAACGAGGCATGTTATTCATGTTTCATGAGTTTTCAAGTTTTCATAAATTTTGATGTCGTGCAGAAAAGTATATATTTGCTTTTCAATGTTAATTTCAACACTGTTAGTTTTATTTTCCGATGTATAGTTTTGCCATTGTAAGCTTGTCGCATAGGAACTTTTTTGTTGTTGTTGTTGCCCCTGTCAAAGTGCAATTATCGGGTACAGACCCCGTCAAGCCTTTTTCGGCTTTTAGTCTGTGCCCCCAGCATTTTGTACATGTTATAATGTACCATAATGCCGAAATAAAATGAAATGTTTCGATCAGCTGTTTGCAGCGCATGAAATATGATCAGAGCCTCAGCTGTGTAGATTAATTACAACCTTTGCAGAGAAAGGTTTATGAAGCGTTCCGGAGCGTTAGAAGCGTATATTGTGGACCGCGTAGGAAGTTTACCTAATATTACGAAAAACAAAATTGCGTCGGAACCCATCTCACTATCACTGTCGACGCTGATGTGTTCGCATTGAATCAGTTTAGCTACGCTATGTACCGCCACTGTTGAAACGAGTTATACATGAGGCGTGTACTGCAGCGCGACTTCATTTTCGCGCGTTTCTAAGTACACTTGGCGCCATCTAGCGCCGCTACCACGAAGCCTGCTCGACGCCTCCGAAACGCATGGCGCGCCGCTACGTGCGAACGCCGAGAAACGCGTCATGCGGTTACCGGGCTCCTCTATCTCTAGACACGTTGCGCCGTCTAGTGGCACTGTAGCGAAGTCTGCGCGTGCCATCCGAGACGAGAAGCGTGGCGCGCCGCTGCCTGCGAGCACCGAGAATTGTTTCCTTGCTTGCCGCACACTCAGTGGCACATACTCAGTGACGCAAGTTCGCGAGAGTTTCATTGAAAAGCGGCACATACCGAATGGAATTGCGGCGCAGCCGGCTAAAGGCTGTTTCACATGGTGCGATTTTGCACTGCGATTTTCGCAGATGCGAAATTCGCAACGGCCATTTCACATGGTGCGATGTCAACAATGCGATTATGCGACGCCCAGAGTTGCTTGCTGCCAGATTTTGTCGCACACGCCGCATAAATTGACGTGCGCGTGATAATATAATTGACCTCTCTTCATTAGGACCAAATAATACGTGCGTTTTGTAATTTAAAAACGCTTCAAAGTTTAGTTTGTTTTGGAGTGCGCAACAGCGGTTTGTGAAGTTCAATACGAGGAGAAATGGCGGACGTAAACAGCTGTTCGCAGGTGGTCGTTCAGCGTTGTGTGCTGTCTCGTGTGTGTTTTATGCCTGTGTCGTTCTACCTGCGGTTAAACAAATTACAAGAGGACCTATCAACAAGCCCCTATAGCTGTTGTAATCGCATATGCAGTATTCGGAATTCGGCTGCAGCGAAGTCGTCATGTCAACGCAGAGACCCTCGCGCTACCCGTGATTAACGTCAGCTTCTGAAAGACGGATGTGTGTGTATTGCTCGTGATTGCGAATTAGCGGTTCCTGCTCCCAGCAATATTCTTGCACCAAACTTAGCAGCAAGCACCAACCCAAAAGCTCACGTCTGCCCCTGAACAAAGCCGCAAATGATCTGTGTGTAATTACTAAACGTGCAATGGTATTTGTGTTGTGAACGTTTATCTTAGCGCCAGCCTGGCTGGTCCGTCTCAGCGCCTGTGCTGTAATTATTCATACAAGTGCTTTCTGGATATTTCGAAAGGCGTAAAAGCCGACACCACACTTTTTTTAGGAGCTGCAGTCACTTGTGTACGTAGTATCGTATCATTCTGGCAGACATGGGCGTCGTCTATTTTCTCGTCCTGTTTCTTGCGCTGTTAGTGCGCTGTCAATCTGTATCAAGAAGCTTAAGTTAATATGCTTCAGTACGTAGCGCAGCCGCGTAGCCACACGGCTACCATTAAAATACCTTGTTAGGAGTACGTTTGTTTGTTTAATAACAAAATCGAACGCTAAAATTTTGTATTCATGGTGGCAAGTGTAAGGTAAGAAGCTATCGAAACTATCTGCTAATGGCATGCGTGTGCTTCTACCTGCTTCAGCACATTATCCTTAAAGTGAGGCTGAATACCCCTGATAACCAAAAACATATGCAACTGGAGCAGGTGCTATGATTCCTTTCCTGGAAATGAAAGCCAGCATCCCAGTCTGTTAAGCTAGTCATGTACTTAACCTATATTAGACCAATGTTAGAGCATGCTAACTGGAGCCATTTCAAACTGGGTTATTTGACCAAAATAAGAAAGTGCAAGGAAAGTGTCAAGGTACAGTCTAATCTGGTATTCCCGAACCGATTGTATTAGCAAAACTTTATGCCTCCCTGAATTGCCTGCATTAACCCAATGCTGAAAACAGGGGAAGCTGATTCCCTTTCTTGCTGCTGAAAAGCTGCTAGAATCTCAATAACAGACCACTTATGTTCTGAGAGAAAGTGAGGGGCACTGACAATATCTGTAATATTTTGTATGAGCCTTCACCTTGAACGAAAATGGAATAAAAATATTTACCTTTGCAAGCCTCAGAATCCAAACATTCTCAAAATTTTGAGCCACATTAAATTTTTGAGATACAGACAATAAAAAGTGTGCCTAAGTACAAGTGCACACTGAACACACTTGAGTGGTTGAGTGGCCAACTGCGAATGCAAAAGCGTCCATAGCTGCTGCCTCGAGGTAACTAACTGCTAGGTTGCAGGTGTGTTTCTCCTATAGCCCATGTACCTGGCAAGGGGAATGGTTATACGTAGTCCTGTGCTTTTTCTTTTTTTTAATAGGTGGTGGCTAGCTGATTCCATCTGTTTATGTATTTATCATTTGTGTCCATCTTATGTTTATGTGTTCGTGTCATGTTCTGATTGTTGTACGTGCAGTGATGCAAGCATCTTTTTTTAATATATTGCAGTACAGTCATTTATTCAACTTTGTGTTGAAATGTACAAAATGTGGCCACCCAGTAATGGCCAGGACAGCCAGCAGGATTGGCAAAAAATATGATGCAGATCCAATGCACTTCCTTGAATCGACATGAGGCGAAGTTTTCACGCAAAGGTCAGTTAAACTCTAGAAAACTAACTGCAGTGTTTACAGTTGTCCTTATTCCACCCGATGCAACACGTACTCATAGACAATGTTTGCTTATTCACCCCACAGGTCACATAATGTAATGTATACATAGCACAGTGAACTCACTCAAACGTCGGCTCACTAAGACTTCGAACTAACCGTGAGTCTGAGTTCGTTTGAGCCTGACTGAGTAGAATTTTGGTGAATACGAGTAAGAGCAAGCTCAGTTGAGTAAACTTTTAGTGAATATTGTCATGTGGTAGTCAGGGAAAGCTGATCCAAGTATAATTTTAGTGAATATGAGTCAAAGCAAGCTCGGCAAGTAGATTTTTGGTGAATATGACTCAGTGCAAGCTCACCTGAGTAGAATTTTGATGAATATAAGTCGGAGCAAGCTTGGCTAAGTAGATATTTGGTGAATATGACTCGGTGCAAGCTTGCCTGAGTAGAATCTTTGTGAATATTAGTCAGATCAAGCTTGGCCAAGTACAATTTTGGTGAATATGAGTCAGAGCAAGCTCGGATAAGTAGAATTTTGGTGAATATGACTGAGCAAGCTCGATTGAGTAATGATGGGATATGGTTATACGAGTTTATGCAGTAATACATGTAAGTACAGACTCATTAGCAACATTGCCTCCATCTTGATGGGCTATACCTACGCCTCGTGATGAGTCTGCACACTTTATGAGCTGTGGACATGCAAGACCCACCCACACTTGAAAAGATCCTATCATTCACACGAAGGAATGCAACCGGCTGACTTCGCTGCACAATTTTGATCTGCTTTTGTTTAATGTGTTATCTACTACTTATAAAAACCAGATGTCTGCCTGCTTTTCGCATTATTGCATGTGTTTTACAGGAAGTACAGACAGAGAAGCAAAAAAAGGCAAGGATGTTTATGGCTAAGTAGTTTCTTAGAGTACTGCGATATGTTACAACCAGCATAAACAAAAGTAATTCGATGCACTGAAGTAAGCGAAATGTGCAATTACCTTTTAATGTGAGGGTTAATACAGATGCAGTACGGATACAAAGTCTGCAACACACTGAAGGTTTATTGGTATTTTTATTCAGGAGAAAAATTACGCATCAGAAAAATGAGAGAAAAACTGTTTAAATATTGCTTCGAAAATAAATTGGCAATACTGCTTATTCCCAGTCAAAGCGTGAAATATGCTATTGTAGAACATTCATTACCATATCCAGTTTGCACGTTCGCTTTGCGTCTCGCAGCGGAAGTAACAGAATCTTGAAATGAGACAATTCATTGGGGAAAATGCGCATGAAAGCCCTAACCAACCGACTGCAACTAAATGGTCGCGCGTATAGCGTGACCTATTGACCACAGCATTTGTCCGTAGTTGCATATTCTTTAAATTGTTCCGTCCGTAAAAGCATACCGCGATAAAACTGCGGCGTTTTCGTATATCGCGAGTTGTCTCCAGAACCAGAAAATTGGGACGACATCCGAAGGCCATGCCTTCCCGTGAGGGACACCTCGTAGTATTTACCAACTCGCAGCACGTGTGAATAACGGAAAATCACGCAAAAGTACGTACTATCAGCACCCGAAGCCAACCTAAAAAACAGCGTCGCCAGATTAGCAACGTAGCGTGTCAACAAACTCGTAGAAATCACAGAACCGAATCTGACCTACGAGTTTTTATCTGCACTGTTCGCGTGTCGGTGCTGATGTTACGTACCGATTGCGCAATCCAAGAATCCACTAAATTAGTTGCACTGTTCGAGGCTCGTTGATCCAATATTTATAGATAAAAAAAGTATCTATAAACGTTGCGTTGAGCGACCGCCGCCATTTTCCAAAACAGACCGCGAAATACCTCTCGGCGCAATTTCGACGGAAAAATCGCAGCGATTGCTGCGACGTTGCGACGCTGCGACCAACCGGTTGGTCGCAGCCGAAAATCGCAGAATAGGCCCTGCGACTGCGATTTTCGTCGCATGCGACGGAAATCGCACTTCCGGTGCGATAATCGCAGTGCAAAATCGCACCATGTGAAACGGCCTTAATGCGTCGGGTTGCTGTCCTTGAGGAACACTTGTGACGTGGGCTCGATTCCGGTGAGCATCGGAGAAATATAAGGGATCCTTTAATAAGGGTGTGTCATTCTAGAGCGGCACATTTCCAATGGCACTTACCTAGTGACCCAAGTTGGCATTAAAGAGGTTCATTGGAGACCAGCTCAGGCCGAGTGGCACATAGACAGTTCTCCGAGTCGGCGCTAAAGAGTTTCTTCGAACACCGGTACCCTCACCAGTCCTGCGTCTACAGTGACCCATGTCGGCGTGAAAGAGATTAGTTCAAGAGCGGCATGTATGCGCACATTGCCACATAAACACCTGGTGGTGTATATTGGGAGCCCACTACCTGTGAAACCGTGATTACGCGCAGCTGTACTTCGCGTCTCTGTGTGGAGAGGATAATTCGCTGCACGGCGAACTAGCCCTGGACATCTTCTACTCAGTGACCCTTAGTTGGTCCGATGGTAGGTTTCTAACTCTCTTACTTCCGCACAGCAGCCCAATGCGCTACCCATTCCACCACTGACTACCCAGTGACCTAGGTAGGCGGGAAAAGTGTTTGTTACAACCATACAAACATACATAACTAGAGAGATAGCCCGCAAAAAGTGCCTGAAGTACAGAAAGAATTAAAAACTAAAAAAATGAAAAAGAATTAGAAGAATTGAAAACGTAATAAAATCTCAACTTGCCACAATGTTGACATTGTGCGTCTTATGCGTGATGAGCGGGGCCTAGTTTTCAGAGCGTCGGGTGTTTAAGCGTTTGCGAAATGGATTCTTTCTGAACTCCTTCAAGGCGTTATATCGCCGCTATCCGTAATCATTTTTAGTGATATAGAATATCTGTACTTGACACCGAGTTCACATTTAGTGCAAATGTAGGTTATGTTAATGAAAATGTGTGGCGAAAGTTGAGCAGTGTGCCAACTTGGGATAGTCGGTACATAATTTGCGAAAGAACAGCGTTAGTAAAACTTATGCGAACTGGCCTAAGTTAACACAACACTCGTGCCTGTCTTTCTTAAGCGCTTTCCTTCGGAGAAAAATTTAACGTTTCTGGCTTAATTAGGGTGGCTGGAAATGACTGAATATAGCGTTTCGTCCAGCATTGTGCAATCCTGCACGATGTCGGGTTACATTCAAACCCTACAAAGTTTTTTTTTTCTTTATGCCGTAAGACAGCCCTCATAGAAAAAGAAAGACACGACATGTAGTAGGGTCCACAGTAGTTTTGCCGAACTAAACGAGACATCTTGTTTATTGACCTTTTTCGCGGCGATTCCGTGGGCGCTGCCATGTTTGATCACGTGGTGACGCGTCCATTACTTGCCTCAACTGCCTCCGTTGCCTCCTTGTTTACAATGGAAGTGTATGACGCTGGCGCGGCTTAGAAAACCTCTGTTTTCAGAGATATCGTAGACGGTCACTAGGTGGACGACACGAAGCTTTGATCACAGCTTCAGAGAACATGCAAAAGCGCTTTCGGTGCTGATTAAGCTATGTCCAAACGGCGCAAGCTGCGTATATGGTGCTTGTTCTAAAAGCGGGGCTAAATATGTATTCCAAGCTATCCCAGTTTTCCGATTATGAATTCAGTCAGGATTAGTGTGTTTTGCTCTTTGTTATTTATTCGGCAAATATTTTGAAGCAGTGGCTTGGCAGTTTCTGACTCAGTGAAGTTCCTCGGTGCGGCCACTATCTGATTATTTTCTGCCTAATCGCGGATGTGCTCAGTTCCGATAGACTTGTTCTTGCTGCGCACAAGGCTTGAAGCGTAGCTGTTTTGTATATTGTAATGCCTTGCAGCAAATATATATTACACCTAGTAACTCGCTTACTCTTGTAGACCGTCACGAAACATTCAGCTTCGACCATTCGTGCGCCAGAGGTGTAGCCCGTCATTTATTGTGCGTATACAGTGCGCATATATTCAAGTGTGCGCCCATACACTTATTCTTGATACGTTGGCGATAGAGTGGGCGTAGGTTTTCCTGCCATTTGGGACAGATGTGTATATATATAGATAACGTGCGCGAAACTTACTATGACAGGAAGCGGCGCTACTCCCTTTGTCATTGTTTAACGAATGGTACTCACTCTTGCCGACGTCCTGGGGATGAAGCCCTTTCTTTGAAGGTTAGAAATACAATGCTGGCAGATGAGCAAATTTCTGTATCCCCGAGGAAAGCCGTACATCACGAAGTGCCGGTAACGCGTTCGGACAGTTGCAGCAGCGGTCCGCGAACTTGGCCACACAGATTCATTCTATTCCTTAACATGGCAGTCACTATTTTTGCAGCCAACTATTGCACACGTCGCCATCCACATGATTCAATCTACCATAATTGGAGCGCAGTGTATTAGCGAAAACTCAGTTGCATTTCCGACAGCTGATCGCACAGAAGCAAGGTAGAAGCGGTAATGGTTTCGTATTCGTGCGCGGTCGCTGAGGTGAGGTATGGCGCGCCGCCGTGAGCGCTATCTCGTTTCTCTAAAACAAACTGCTCCGCGAAAACGTTCAATAGGTGGGGAAAATATGGAGAACCTTATGGGTGATGTACAAAAAAAAAGTGCAATGTGTGCATTGACTACAGCCTTCGCAGCACATTACTTCTTCGGGCACTTCGTTGCTTTGTGAGTGTGTTTCACGAACGGTGAGCAATTTAGTTCAATGTCTTGTTACAACTATAAAGGCCACTGAGATTAAATTTGCTGAAAAAGGGGGGCAACAATACACCGAATGTGTGCGCATTGTTAAATGTAAGCGCATGAATAGCGTCCTGTGCAAAAATTTTCTTAAACATTTGAAAGTGTTATGCGGCAGTTATCCGCTATGTTTCCCAGTGTTCCTAGATAATTGTGTGTTGCATGGAGTTCGCATTTTCTGCGAATGGGTTAATTGTATATGTAGCACGTGGCAGAACATCCCTCGCTTGAACATGAGCTTTGCAAATCATTACTGAACATTCGTGTTCTCTGTCTTTTCATGCGTTATAAGAGGTGGCCGCGGTGACTTTTTGTACTTCGGGGAAATAGGAGGGGAAGTTTACACGTGATATGGAGGTAATATTCAGAGTGTGTGAGTTAATTACGACTCTCGTAAACCAATTTTTAACCGTCCCAAAGCGTTATAACTGTGTTTCACGAATGGCGTAGAACGTAGCTAGGTGTACTAGAATGAATATAATGGCCCCGAAGACTATTTGCAGTAACAGAACAATATCAAGAGAAATAATTGATGCCCATTGATCGACAGGCTCGGCACACGATGCGCCAGCTCGCACTCTGTAAGTTTGTTGGGAAAGAAACTTGCGTTCCTTCGGCCCGAATGTCGATAATCTTATAGCCATGGCTGTGTGCCATGCGCACTTGCCTTGCATTCATGTCCTGTCTTTTGCATATGCCCTGTGCTTCTTCAAATAAGCATTTATTTTCAGTCAGCGCGTCTGTGCCTCGTCTCCTACGGCCATTACTAGGTTTTGAGCTATTATTCTGAAGTCAACGCTCAGTTTCTTCAGGTCTGTGCGCATTGTTTTCAATGCGGAGATTCAAACGAGGCAATCCATTTGGAAATTCTATGAGTTGCAACGTGGACCTGCTGGTAGCAGATCGTAAGACATTACAATCGCGCAAGCAAGCACACAGACAGAAGACACAAATACACACGCGCGGCGCCATTCTATGTCTGTACGCGTCTTCTTGAACGCGTGCTCTTGCTTCCGCTACAGAAATACCTTCAAAAGTATGCAGTTGCAAGCATCTACACAAGGATGTATGCGCTGGCTGCGAACTAAATCGCTTATTTTAGAGCGCAGCTCTTAGGCACCCGTTCCTGCGGCGAACGTCGGCGTCGGCTCCCTCGGCGAAACCGAGCGAACGAGCACATCGAAGGATGCAAGACGGCGATAGCGAAGAGAGCGCGAGGAGGAAATCGGAGGAGGATCGTGCAGCGGAACCATGAGGCGGAAAGCGCATGAGGAGGGTGTAGTGAAATCGTGAGAAGAAATGCGTAGTGCCACGTAAGACTTGGCAGGGGGGGGGGGGGTATTCTGCATAAGAGTCCACCTAGTGGACATGTCCATTTCGTCTGCTGCTAAAGTGCTGATTGGCTGTGGCACCTGGCTCCTGCGGTCGCGCACCCCAGCATAGCCAATCAGAAGTTCGAGAGCAGACGAAATGGACATCTCCACTAAGTGGACTCGTACAGAATACCTCCTTTGCTCTGCGGCGATGATGGCTATGCAATAGCGCCAGAGTAGCGCGCGTCGCCTGTTCACCGATGACGCCGCGGATACCATATATGGAACCAAAGCGCTGCATGAGCGAAGGTATGTCTGCGGCAGCTGCTGTGAATTGCCCCAATGCATCACCCACGCGCTGCCTCCCGCAATCTCAAGATTAGCGAGGTAGTCGCGCCACACTTCGCTCCGTTTGCAACTTTCCGCACGAGACAGGTTGTCCTCGCCAGCCAACATATCGGGAAATAAAACCACGTATAGTGCTGTGCTCAAATGTCGCGTTAGGGAGTATCGTAATCATTGGTGGACGTTTTTTGTTTGAATATTCCTGTTAAATGCTCAAGGCTTTATCTGTCTGCGAGTGGAGAAAATGACAGTCACCTCCTTATTCTCGGCGCAAAAACTGTTTCTATGATAACACAGAGACGAAGGAGAGGCAACGCGTAGTATGTTGGTATATTATAGCTGCATCCGGAATATTCGTGTCAACTCGCTTTATTCGAAAAGCACTTAAAGCGTAGTTTTGGATTTATGTGACGACAGAACTGTCCAAACAAAACAGATGAAAATTTTCAAAGTAGGAATTGGCGGTAACATCGTGCTTAAATTACTTCCATAGAGTTCCGCATGTATCTGGCTTCACATCCGGGATGAACACGCCACGTAATCGCTTCTGACTTCATTTTTGAAGAGAAATAAAAGCAAATTACCCGATCGAGTTCGCAGTGACTAAGTAAGATGTTCTTGACTCTCGCCTTCTTTTCGGGCAGCTGTGCTCGCAGAAGGGGCGTGTCATGTCGGTGGACTACGCCCTGGCCGCCTTCAATCTTGAGTACGCCGATGGCCGTGGCGATTGCGGTGAGGGCGACTTCGCCGAGCTTCGCGCCCTCAGGCGGCTGGTGGACGAAAACTTCAGCGACGACGACTGCGCCGCCCTCCAGCAGTCCTCGGAGCGAACGGCCAGCGACGATGTTACCAGCTGAGCGACTAGTTGCGGAGCCGCGCACTTTCGAGCAATAAACACTACACGCAGTACCACAGCCGCATATGATTCTATCATTGTTTCAGCACATCTGTTATGGCCGGTACAAGGTCGCGACAGGATTAGGAAGTTTGAATTTATTCAGCGGTGCATATCCTGACCTAAGTCAAGATGATCATGTTCGATTCCAGGCAGGCCAATAAAGAGGAAATAGTAGCACGAATTGCCGCATGGAAACTGCTATCCTTCAATGATAAAGGAGCTCACCAACACTACGGAGCCACGAGCCAGTATAAAGGATGGAACTACAGGCTTCCCTCTCGTCTCTGTAAGAATTTATACCAGAAATGTATTTTTGCCAGCTGTCCCTTTTGGCACGGCGGCGTATTCGTCTACCCTGAGCCTTTATTTACTTGAAGATGATGAGGTTTTCTGTTGTTGGTGAGTCGCGAAGACGACTCCAAGCCTTATTTTGCTTCCTGCGCGCTTCCCTACATTCGTCATTCCACCAGGGAACACGACGTTTTGAAGTCGTCCCATTTGTTTCCGGAATACATATTGACGCTTAATCGACTACAAGTGCTGTTACGTGTGCCACTGCGTCATCAATATTGAGTGTACAAATATCATCCCAGGTCAAGTACGTGAGCTCTCTCTATCGCTTCCAGTCGGCTGAGTCTACCTTCCACCTGGGAACATGTGGAGTGTTTTCATCTTGTTTTGCACAGTTTAAAACAACGGGTAAGAGGTCGCTCTCATATGGGTTCCTAAACACTCCACTCCAGATAGGGAATAAGAGTACTTGACACTGTGGTAAGATCTATCGAGGAATATGTTTTTTATGCAAGACTGTAGAATGTAGGTTCCTTCTTGTTAAGTAAGCAGGCACCCGAGGAAAACAGGAAATTTTCTATTAGGCACCCTCTCGCATCACAACGACAATCTCCCCAAAGGGTACTATGCGCATTAAAATCTCCTGCAACTATATAGGGCTCAGAAAGTTCATTGATAAAGTTCTGATGGTCTGTTTTCAATAGTTGAGAACCAGGAGGAATATTTAAGGAACTAATTGTAACTAATTTGTTAAATATCGCAGCTCTAACTGCAGCTGCCTCAAGAGACGTTTGAAGCTGTAATTGCTGAGCGGCAACTCCCTTATCTACTATAACTGCTACACCGCCGGACGATGCGGCAGCATCGTCGCGGTCTTTGCGGTAAATGGCATATTTCCGGAGAAAATCGGTATGTCTAGATTTAAGGTCTTGGACACACAGAACCTTTGGGTTAAACTTATGTAGTAGTTCTTTAACATCATCAAGGTTCCGCAAAAGACCTCTGACATGTTGTGTGTCTAAGAAGATTGCTTAGCTTACAGAGCCCTTCCCGGGCGCCGTAATGCGGGGTTTGTCTTTCTTGCCGCGGTCCTGAGACTCGCGGCGGTCCTTCGCCTCTGGCTGCGCCGTCTGGCTAGGATTAGTGTCCATTGCCTCTTGAGAGGTGCTGGACGTCCGCTCTTGTGAGCGGTGTGGTCGTCGTGAAGGCCTCGCCTCAAGAGACGAAGCCTTAGAGCCTACCAACCCGGAGGTCGATGGGCCTTGCATTAGGGACGGCGAAGCAGTGCTGGCTGCTTTCACCAGGGGGGCTGGTGGCACTTCCGCGGCCACACTCTTTGTGGACCGGGCAGATGCCGGAGTCTGCTGCGGCGCTGCCCCCTTGCGCACCGTATCAGCATACCTTGTGGTATGAAGAAATGATACACGCTTTCGCGCTTCCTGGAATGAAATGTTTTCCTTTACTTTGAGGGTGGTTATATCTTTTTCTTTCTGCCACGTAGGGCACGCTTAGAGTAAGCTGCATGTCCACCGTCACAGTTCGAACAGTGGAGTGCGCCATCACAGTCATCTGATGGGTGATCGTGGTCACCACACTTCGCACAGGTTTGTCGGCCTCGGCAGCTTTGTGAACCGTGGCCATACCTCTGACACTTGAAACACCTTCCAGGATTCGGTATGTATGGTCGGACTCGGACGTTCGTGTATCCTGTTTCTGACGTTTCTGGCAGCACACTGGACGCAAAGGTGACGATCAAATCTATAGTTGGCATTTCTTTGTTTTCCCGTTTGATTATTATTCTCTTCACTATGGTGACATTCTGCTCCTTCCAGCCCTCTAGGAGCTCTTCCTCGGTCAGGTACAGCAGATCATCATCGGAAATCACTCCTCTGCTTGTGTTCATGGATCGATGTGGAGTCACTGTGAGGTTCACACCACCGAGTGAGACCAGATTTGGGAGTTTGTCTTGTTGTTTGTCGCGGACCTCAAGAAGGAGGTCACCGCTTGCCATCTTTGTAACTTTGTAGCCGGGACCAATTGTTTCCGTGAGATTTTTCGCAACAGTGAAAAGTTAAATCATTCTTGCGGTCTTTCCAGGGTTTTCACTATGAATGACATGAAATCGTGAGAAGGTTTCTTTGCATTGAAAGAAGAACTGAGCTGTTTCTTCGGTGCGCCCTCTTTTTGAGAGAATACGATCAGGTAGTTTTGGGAATGATGCTAATGCTATACAGGTTTATTGATTTCGGCAGCGATGGTAGCCGCCCACCACGGAGCCCAACAAGGGGACGGTACAAGGTTTGAAGATTACCTGCACACGCCAGCTATACACCGCCACTACAACCTAATATATATATATATATATATATATATATATATATATTCCGTCATCTTCCTTGTAAGGAAGATGACGCAGAGTCAGCAGCATCGGCAGCATCAAGCGCGCAGCAGAAGCTCGAGCGAGAGGACTGTGCTCGGTGCATCCTACGACCCGCTGTCGCTACGAACCCCAATAAATCCCCTTTATAATTATATATATATATATATATATATATATATATTGTCGCAAGATGCGAAGAACGGTACACAGAACGACGGTGGTGCGACAACAAACACAGGCTCTATATTCAAGGCCCAACAATAATTGTCCGCGCCAACTCTATCTTCCTCGGAGAGAGATGATGATGATTATTGTGGTTTATTGGCGCAAGGGCCAGATGTGGCCAAAGAGCGCCAAGACGGTGGTAATGACTTGTTAGTGGTATATGAATAGTCAATTACATGAACATTAGATGTGGCATGGCTGTAAAGGGGCCTAAAATCAGTCGCTGTAAAGTGCGTAAAACTTATAATAAGATTATGGCAATGAGTGATTATGTGTACTATGGACATGAACAATGCATTGCGAAAGAATGATACGAGTTACAAAAAATTAAAGGTACAAGAATTGGCCAGAAGCACAAGTGCCTAAACAGAGCCCTTGAGACACAAGAGCTTGTAGGCATGTGCTGTAAAACACTATCACAGCAACATCCTCTTGAGAGAGGATGCGCTACGAACTTACTGGGCTAATAACATGTAGCACAACATCTTTCAAGTATGCGAGGACTGCTTTGATGTTAAAGAGTGGTTCTTTACCGAGAAACATGGCGGGATGCAGAGGGACACAATAGCGATATGCTAGAGGAAAGTGTTTCTTTCTTTCTCTTTCGGCTTCCCGACACTCCAGGAGGACGTGGAGGACGGTGAGCCTGTCGCCACATCTACCACAGGTTGGAGGATCATGACCATTCAATAGAAAATTGTGGGTGCCGTAGGTGTGTCCTATTCTGAGACGACAGAATAGGACATCAGTTCGTCGTGTTTTTGTTACGGAGGGCCAGTAACCTAACTGTGGCTTAATCAAATGAAGCTTATTACTTGTTTCTGCGTCCCACAAGCGTTGCCAGTGGCTTCGCAGTTTCTTTCGCAAGAAAGGTTTCAAATCTGTTGCAGGAACAGCAGCTGTAGGGTTAATAGCGGGTGTTGTGACTGATGTGGCCATTTGGTCGGCAAGAACATTGCCCTCGATGCCTCGATGCCCAGGCACCCAGCATATAATGACATGTTGGTTAGCTGCGTATGCTCTACAAATAACAGAATAGAGCTCAATGAGAATAGGGTTTTTCTGTTTACAGGGTGACTTCAAGGCTTTTACGACGCTTTGAGAGTCTGTAAATATAATAGTTTTTTGAAGTTTTGATTTCTTTATATGCTTTACAGCTGACAATATTGCGTAGGCCTCAGCCGTAAAGATACTTGTTTCTTGCTGAAGCACGCCGGATTCCGAGAAGGACGGGCCGACGGCTGCATAGGATACTCCGGCATGTGATTTAGAAGCGTCTGTGTAAAATTCTGCGCACGGGTACTTGGACTGTAATTCTAGGAAATGCATTCGAATTTCAACCTCTGAAGCGTGCTTTGTAACCTCTACAGAGGACATATCACATGCTACCACCTGCCACTCCCAAGGTGGTAACAGCTTGGCTGAAGGCATTAAGCGATGTTCGTGGATTGGGATATCCATTTCTTCGCTAAGCTCCCTGACACGCAGTGAGAAAGGCTGTCTTATAGAGGGACGATTACCAAAAAGTGTAGCACACGTCATATCGTTAACGGTATTAAAACATGGATGCTGATGATTAGAGCGGACTTTAAGGAAATATGTGAGGCTGGTGTATGTTCTCTGCAGATGGAGTGACCACTCATTTGATTCGACGTATAAACTTTCAATGGGACTTGTTCTGAAAGCGCCAGTGGCCAGGCGGATACCTTGATGGTGGACGGGATCCAGCATCTTCAGCGCACTAGGGGCGGCAGAGTGATATACCACGCTACCGTAGTCCAGTCGTGATGAAATGAGACTCTTGTAAAGATTCATTAAACACTTCCTGTCACTACCCCAGGATGTGTGAGACAAAATTTTTAGTAAGTTCATTGTTTTTAGACATTTCACCTTGAGATATTTTATATGTGGAATGAAAGTAAGTTTAGAATCAAGTATGATGCCTAGGAACTTGTGCTCTTTGTTGACAGGTATTCCTTGTCCATACATTTCGATAGTGGGATCTGCAACAAGTCCTTTCTTCCTGGTGAAAAAAACACAAGAGCTTTTGTGGGGGTTCACCTTGAATCCGTTTTCGTCTGCCCACTTGGACACTTTGTTCAAGCCCTGTTGTACTTGTCTCTCACAGACTGTGAGGTTGCAGGATTTGAAACCTATTTGTATGTCGTCTACGTAGACAGAATAAAAAATAGCTGGCGGTAGTGAGGCACGAAGCGTGTTCATCTTCACGATAAACAGTGTGCAGCTGAGCACACCTCCTTGGGGTACACCAGTTTCCTGTATGAATTCACGTGATAGAACATTGCCGATTTTCACACGAAAGGTACGTTTAGACAAATAGCTTTCTATTACGTTTAGCATATTTCCACGGATGCCCATTCCCGACAAGTCTCGTAAAATTCCGTAACGCCAAGTTGTGTCGTACGCCTTTTCCATATCAAGGAATGTCGACAAGAAAAACTGTTTGTGTAGAAATGCATCACGGATATGTCCTTCAATTCGCACAAGATGATCAGTTGTGGACCGCCCTTCTCTGAAGCCACACTGATAGGGATCAAGCATATTGTTCAGTTCAAGGAAATGTATAAGTCGGCGATTAATCATTTTTTCAAAAAGCTTACACAGGCAGCTTGTGAGAGCTATCGGGCGGTAACTTGCCGCCAAGGAAGGGTCTTTACCCAGCTTCAAAACTGGAATAACAATAGCTTGCTTCCATGAGGATGGGATGTATCCGGCAGCCCAGATAGAGTTGAAAAGGCCCAGAAGTGTCATCTGCGTGTCAGTGTGTAAGTTTTTGATCATGTCATACATGATTCTATCAGCTCCCGGTGTAGAGCTCCTGCATACGCTCAAGGCAGCTCTCAGCTCGGCAATATTAAATGGACGGTTGTATGGTTCATTCGGTCGGCATTTACGATCCAGTGACTTAAGTTCAGCTACTTGTTTATATTTTATGAATGCTTCTGAGTAATGCATGGAGCTTGACACACGCTCGAAGTGCTCGCCCAGAGCGTTGGCCTGGTCTTCCAAGGTATTCCCTTGGTCGTCAACTAAAGGCAATGGGTGGATTTCCTGCCCCTTTAGCTTTCTTAGGCCATTCCATACTTTGGACTCTTGGGTGTAGGATGTTATGCCACAGAGGAACCTCTCCCAGCTAGCCCTCCTTGCCTGTCGCCGCGTACGCCGTCCCTGGGATTTTGCCAGTTTGAATTCCATAAGATTTTCCGCAGTCGGGGAGCGACGCAGTGCGCCCCAGGCTTTGTTCTGTTTCTTTCGTGCCAGCCTGCACTCGTCATTCCACCAGGGAACCCGTCTTTTACATGAGAGGCCTTTTGTTTGTGGAATGAATTTTTCAGCTGCGTGGAGTATAAAACTGGTAAAATATGCTACTGCGTCGTCAATACTAAAATCGTTGATAAAATCTGGTGATAAGTAGGTTGACTCTTTAAAACCTTTCCAGTCAGCTGATTTTATTTTCCAACGGGGGGCGTGGGGAGGACTGTCATGCTCCTCTATCAGAGTCAGTGTCGCAGGAAAGTGGTCGCTGCTAAATGGATTCTTAATGACATTCCATTCTATATAAGGCAGGAGAGTAGCAGAGCCAATCGCTAGATCTATAGAAGAAAATGAATTATGGTGGAGGTTATAATAGGTGGGCTCTTTTTTGTTAAAGAGACACGCACCAGAGGTTAATAAAAAGTTCTCTATAAGCCGACCACGGGCGTCACACCGGGAGTCTCCCCACAGAGTGCTGTGGGCATTAAAATCACCGGCAATTATGTATGGTTCCGGGAGCTGGTCAATTAGCGCGTAAAATTCCGTTTTGCCGAGTTTATAGTTTGGCGGTACGTAAATACAACAGATTGTTACCAACCTGTTGAAAAGTATTGCTCGCACAGACACCGCCTCCAGTGGTGTCTGAAGAGAGAGATTCTGGCATGCAACACATTGATCTGCAATTATTGCTACACCTCCGGACGAGGCAACAGCATCATCACGGTCTTTACGGAATATAGCATATTGTCTGAGGAAGTTTGTTTGTGTAGGTTTTAAATGTGTTTCCTGAACACAAAGCACTTTTGGCGTATATTTATGGAGGAGTTCTGTGATATCATCGAGATTACGGAGAAGTCCTCTCACATTCCATTGTAGGATTTGTGTGTTCATTTTGATAGATTTTTATGCTGTGTGTTCAAGAATATAGAGTTAGCTCACGGGCCCTTTCCAGGCGCCGTGACACGAGATTTTTCTTTTTTGGAGCGGTCGATGGAATCGCGCCGCTCCTTAGGCGCTGACGCTGTATCCTCACGCTCGGTGTTATGTCCATGGCCTCTTGCGAGGCGCTGGACACGCGCTCTTTCGAGCGATGTGGTTGCCTTGAAAGCCTCGCCTCGAAAGACGGGGCCTTGGAGCCCACCAGCCCGGAGGTTGATGGGCCCTCTTTGGATGGCGGAGCAGTACTGGCTGCACCCGCCAAGGGGGCGGATGGCGTCACCGCTGGCTCACTACGCGTGTGCCAGGCAGCCGCCGAAGGCCGTTGTGGTGCAGCCCCCTGACGCACCACTTCGGCGAAGCTGGTTTTTGGCAGGTAGGACACCTGCCGACGTGCCTCTTTAAATGAAATGTTTTGTTTTACTTTAATTGTAACAATTTCCTTTTCTTTCTTCCAATATGGGCAGGACCGCGAGTACGCGGCATGCTCCCCATTACAGTTCGCACAGTGAAGAGAGTTTTCACAGGATTCAGAGGTATGTTCATGATTACTGCATTTCGCACAAGTTTGCCGCCCTCGGCAGTTCTGTGAACTGTGCCCAAATCGCTGGCACTTAAAACATCTCAGAGGATTTGGCACGTATGGCCTCACACGAAGTTTGATGTACCCGGCCTCGATGGACTCGGGCAGAACACTTGAATTGAAAGTGAGTATCAGGTGCTTGGTCTGGATTTCTTTTCCGTCACGCCTCATCTTAATTCGCTTAACGTTGATAACATTCTGTTCACTGAAGCCCTCCAAGAGTTCAGCTTCAGTGAGTTCCAACAAATCGTCGTCTGAGACAACGCCACGGGTGGTGTTCATGGTGCGGTGCGGGGTTACAGTTACTTGGATGTCCCCAAAGGAGACTAGATTAGGCAGCTTTTCATATTGCTTCTGATCATGGAGCTCCAAGAGGAGATCACCACTGGCCATCCTCGATGCCTTATAACCTGGCCCAAGAGCATCAGTAAGGGATTTAGAGACTAGAAAAGGGGAGATTGTCCGTACTTGTTTTCCTGCTTTTTCCGAGTGAATTACATGGAATCGTGGAAAGTTTTGTTTTTGATGTCCAAAGAACTGGAACACGTCTTCGGTGCGCCCTCGTTTCAGACGGCGATCAGGGAGTGATGGGAAGGAACTAGCCATAAGGATATATGGAATTTTCGGCAGCAACGCCAGCCACCCACCATGGAGCCCAACAAGGGGACGCTGCAGGGCCTGTAAACACAGGTCCCGCAGACGCCAGCTGTACGTCACCACTATAACCGAATATGAAATAACCTAGGTTGGTCACTCACACAGGGTTAACCCTCGCTGCCAAGAAGATCGGAAGTAATATGGAAGTGAGTAGAAGACAGGAGAGATGAAGAGGCGAGAGAGAAAGACGAAGATTGGAGAGAGAGACAGGAAAAGGCAACTACCGATTTCCCCCGGGTGGGTCAGTCCGGGGGTGCCGTCTACGTGAAGCCGAGGCCAAAGGGGTGTGTTGCCTCCGCCGGGGGGCCATAAAGGTCCGAACACCCGGGATCGGCTCAACCCCCAGGATCCTCTTTTCCCCGGACACGGCTAAGCCACGCACGGTTAAACGTGGGAGGGTCCAACCCTCGAGTGCTCGGGTCTGTGGTGGCGCAACTCACCAAACGCCTGCTTGCGCAGACGCCCCTGCGGGGCCTCGGAGAGAGAGATGCTTGCGCTCGTGCCCCTCCCTTCATTGTCTTCTTTAGTCGTGACATTG
This sequence comes from Dermacentor silvarum, assembly GCF_013339745.2. Classification (NCBI taxonomy): domain Eukaryota; kingdom Metazoa; phylum Arthropoda; class Arachnida; order Ixodida; family Ixodidae; genus Dermacentor; species Dermacentor silvarum. The sequence goes on along the minus strand of NC_051163.1, from coordinate 158,508,901 downwards.
CCTCCCTTCTAAGAAAGCATCGTCCCGATGCTTTATCGTGACGACGCCAGGATCTGTCCATGCGTATGCTGCAGTGATTTCAGTCGGACAAATAAGGCTTCATCCGGACGACGTGCATAATCTCCGGTGTATGCCGTCGACGCCTTGAGGAATGTGGGCTATCGGAAACGACTTCATAGTTGACATCAGAGAGACGTCGTATGACTTTATACGGACCGAAGTACCTTCTCAGTAGTTTCTCTGAAAGGCCACGACGGCGAACAGGAGTCCATACCCAAACTCTCTCCAGGCTCGTAGGAGACTCTTCGGTGGCGAAGGTTATAGTGCCCTGCATCATACTGCTGCTGCCGACGAATACGTATGCGTGCAAGTTGTCGGGCTTATTCAGCACGCTGAGTGATGCAGTCAGCATCAGTTTCGACGCCATCGCATCCATGTTCATGCGGCAACATTGCGTCGAGCATGGTTGTGATATCGCGACCGTGGAGAAGGCGGAACGGTGTCATCCTCGTTGTCTCGTGCTGAGCCGTATTCTATGCAAAGGTGACATATGGCAATATCTTGTCCCGGTTTTTATGCTCCACATCAACATACTTGCAAAGCATATCCGCAAGTGTCTTATTGAGGCGCTCCATGAGTGCATTCGTTTGCGGATGGTACGCCGTTGCTGTCGATGAGATGTGCCACTAAGTCTTAAAACTGTACCCAGTAGCTCGGCTGTGAATGCAGTTCCTCTGTCAGTTATTAATACTGTGGGGCGCCATGTCTCAGTACGACATTATCTATAAAAAATCGAGCTGCTTCACTGGCCGTTCCCCGCGGCAGAGCTTTGGTTTCGGCGTAGCGCGTGAGATAGTCCGTGGCTACGATAATCCATCGGTGTCCCGTAGCAGAAGTTGGAAATGAGCCTAGCAGATCCATTCAGACTTGTGCAAATGGAGTTCTGGGTACTTCGATAGGATGGAGGAAGCCTGCTGGTTTGATGGCTGGCACTTTCCGCCGCTGGCAATCAAGGCATGTACGGACGTACTGTTGAACGGTCGCCGTCAATCTTGGCCAGTAATACTTTTGTCTCACTCTGCAGAGCGTTCGTGTGAAGCCCAAATGGCCGGATGTTGCTTCATCATGGCATGCCTGCAATATTTCATTCCTGAGAGATGGTGGGACGACGAGCAACTAGGGGCTGCCGTTCGGAGAAAAGTTCACTAGAGGACATTGTTGCGTAAGCAAAACGATGGAAGTCCTTCCAAAACGTTTTGGCAGAGTAGAAGTGCGACCCTCCAAGAAGCTAATAATGGGCTCCAATTCTGGGTCTCCGCGTTGCTGCTGTGCAATACGGTAGTCGTGTTGACAACCGCAACAAACGCTGTAGCGTCGTCATCTTGTGTACTTGCAGGTTCGAATGGGGCACGAGAAAGGCAGTCGGCGTCCGTATGCCGCTTTCCCGACTTGTACACAATAGTCATGTCGAACTCTCGAAGTTTAAGGCTCCAGCGCGCCAATCGTCCTGATGGGTCTTTTAAGTTCGTCAGCCAGCAAAGTGAGTGGTGGTCACTGACAACATCAAACGAGCGGCCGTACAAATATGGGCGAAATTTGATCACCGTCCAAACCACCGCAAGACACTCTTTTTCTGTGGTGGAATAATTTTCTTCTGTGCGGGAAAGGCTTCTGCTTGTATAAGCTATTACTTTTTCAGCGCCGTCTTGCCATTGTACAAGTAGAGCTTCTAAGCCGATATTGCTGGGATCGGTGTGAACTGCTGTCGGGGCGTCTTCATCGAAGCGTCCCAGGACAGGTGGATTTTGAAGGCGTTGCCGTAGCTCGTCGAATGCTTTCTGCTGATCTTCATCCCATACGAATGCTACGTCTTCTCTGGTGAGGCGTGTCAACGGCGACGCAATGCGTGAAAAGTTCTGAATAAAACGCCGGTAACATGCTCATAAGCCTAAAGCTTGTCTCACTGCCTTTTTGTCGGATGGCACAGGAAAATGTTCAACGGCAGCTATCTTTACCGGATCAGGCCGTACCCCCTCATCACTGACAACATGGCCTAGAAAAAGCTCTTCTAAGCCAAAATGGAATTTTTCCGGCTTAAGCGTGAGACCGGCGGAGCGTATGGCTTGAAAAACAGCACGTAGTCGCCTCAAGTGCTCGTCAAATGTCGCAGAGAATACAATCACATCGTCTAGATATACTAAGCACGTTTGCCACTTGAGTCCTGATAAAACGGTGTCCATTAGCCGCTGAAATGTTGCCGGCGCGGAGCACAAGCCGAAGGGAAGTACCCTAAATTCATAGAAGCCATCAGGTGTCACGAATGCTGTTTTCTCGCGGTCTCTTTCGTCTACTTCTATTGGCCAATAGCCGCTTCTTAGATCCATCGACGAGAAAGAGCGTGCATGCCGTAGTCTATCGAGAGAATCGTCTATGCGGGGTAGCGGGTAAACGTCCTTCTTAGTGACCTGGTTGAGTTTGCGGTAGTCGACGCAGAAGCGCAAGCTGCCATCCTTCTTTTTGACTAACACTATCGGCGATGCCCAAGGCCTTTTCGAAGGCTGAATAACGTCATGTTGAAGCATTTTTTGTACCTGGTTTTCTATCGCTTCGCGTTCTCGTGCTTGCCACCCGGTATGAGTTTTGTCGTATGGGTCTGGCCGTTTGGTCTGTATAATTCGATGTTTGGTCAGTGGCGTTAGGCCAACTTTGGACGTCGAAGAGAAATCAATCAATCAATTTTATTTACCAGAAACAAAAAGGACTGGAGGGACACCTGGGCAAAAAGCTGTCGTAGCAGCTTGACGGAGGCCCAGGGTCCCCTACATGGCAGTAGTACTCACATGACATATACACAGAAGGCTTCATACACAACACTTTCATGAAAGGTTTCATACACAACAAGCATTACACATCGCAGGTATGCATAAACAATGACATTTTACACTTGAATGCAATATACTGATCGGTACGTCGCTATAAAGAAAGTAGTCACGCAAGCCATCTTTGTTTAGCGTAGCTGTGTGCCTATATTTGTTTAGTACAGTCGGTATATTATGTGTTAAAGACTGCAGGCTTTGTTTCGAGACCATGGCACCTTCCATACCTCGGGGTTTCGTGTAGCATGTTTTGTGTGAGTGCAGAGTTCTAGCTGAGCAAGGGATGTCAAATAATTCTTAACATATTCGGGTGAGATGTAAATCGTGTCTAGTAATCTATGTTCGTATAATTTATCTACGCGGTTTAGTCTCTATTTAAGAAATATATTTTCTGTTGGTGAAAGTCGATTAACGTTCTCTATATACCGAGCGATTTTCTTTCGAAGTATTACCAACTTTTGCAAGTTAGATTTAGATGTTGTAGCCCAGACAAGGTAAGAGTAATTTATATACCATAAGAAGAGACCATAGTATATTTGAAGTTTTGCTCTCGTAGGTAGAAATGTGCGGCAGCGTGCCATAGCACCGGTAACCGCAGAGAGTTTGCCGCAGAGATGTTTGATATGGGCATCCCAACGTAAATTATAAGAAAAATATACTCAAGAATTTTAAACTCTTCAATCAGTTCAATGCGTTGGTTCTGAAAATAAATAGCATGATTAAGGTTAAGTGGTTTATTTTTTGCACGAAATATTACAACTTTCGTTTTCTTCGAATTTACTTTAAGCTTATTTGCCTGTGTCCAATCGGACAAACTTGCCATAATTTTATTAGACTTTTGCACAAGTCTGTTCGCATCAGGACCCGAGACACACAATGTGCAACCATCCGCGTACATAATGAATTGAACCTCACTGTTTATGGTTACGATATCATTTATGAAAACGTTAAACAAAAGTGGCCCAAGAATGCTTCCTTGAGGCACACCACATACAATAAGTAAGAGGGACGAATTATGTTTATTAATAGAAACGTATTGACGTCGATGTTTGAGATATGATTTGAGTAATTCTAGCGGTTTTCCACGAATTCCATATAAACAAAGCTTCCGAATAAGGATTTCGTGATTGAGGCTGTCAAAAGCTTTACTGAAGTCTATAAAAATGCGGACTGTGTAGTAGTTATTTTCAAAGCTCCGCAAAACGTATTCTTTCAGCGTAAGAAGAGCCATTTCTGTGGACCTGTCTTTCCGAAATCCGTATTGTGAATCAGTAAGCACACTCTTTTTATTGAAAAATTCCGTCATTCGAGCAAAAATAAGCTTTTCTATTCCCTTTGAAAAGACTGGGAGTACCGATATCGGTCTATAGTTAGACGTAGTATTTCGATCACCGCCTTTATAAATAACCGAAATTTTCGCGTGTTTCATTGCATCTAGAAAAACTGCAGTCTCTAAAATTAAGTTGTAAATGTGCACAAGTGGAAGTACAATAAATTGCAAGACATGCTTTATAGGTTTAATCTGGAAATTATTTACATCTAAAGCTTTACTGTTTTTCAGTTTCTGTATACTTCATATTCATCAGTAGGCACAAAGAAAGCGCTTTCGCGAACAGCATCGCTATGACAAGCCACCCCTATGCTATCATTGCCTTCAGGAATATCGCTTTGTGCAGTTACGAAGTGGTGGTTAAAGAAATCGAAAAGTGCTCTGCCTGTTATCTCACGTGAACCCAGCTTTATCGATGTCAGGTGCGTATCGTCCTTGCGGCGACCTAGAACAAGATTAATCGTTTGCCACGCAATCTCTGGGCGTTGTCTCGAAACATTTGCGAATAAGTCCTCATAGTACGCCGCCTTTGCCTTTCTTAGTTCAGCATTCAGCCTGTTTCTAAATTTTTTGAATGCTTGTAATGCTAATTCACACAGCGTGCGCAAGAAGGAATGATAGATAATTTTTTGTTTTGATCATTTTTGCAAGCTCATGAGTAACCCAAGGCTTTCTTACTTTTTTAGAATGTTTGGCTGTCTTCATTGGAAAATTGCTGGCATACATATGGGTAAAAGCTCTAATAAATTCGTTATATGCCTTATTGGCATCTGTTTTGTTCAAAACATGTGACCAATTGTGATTCATAACGTCATTTTTGAACTGTTCTAAGCTTGCTTGTGTTATACGCTGATAAGTGAACTGTTGACAGGCATCAGCTGTTTTCTTAGAGTCATCGGTGTAGATTAAAAATATAGGGCAGTGGTCGCTTATGTCAGACACCAATGTGCCTGTGTTGCATACAGTAGTAGAAATATCGACAATGAGTAAGTCAAGTAAAGAAGAGGTATGACTTGTAATGCGTGTTGGTGTGGTGATGGTATTTACAAAACCTGCAGACTGGAGGCACAAGTTCAATTGAAAGGATGAGTTACTCTGTTTGAGCACATCTATATTAAGATCGCCGCCACACACAAGCTTCAGATTGTTCATGCTTACATAATCTAGGAATGGTTCGAAACACTCGAGAAAAGTGACTACATTGCCGCTCGGTGGGCGATACACCTGAGATATAATCCTATTTTTACTCTTCACAGTGAGTATTTCGAAGTCATCTGTTACTCTTGTATAGTCGTGTACTAATTCATATTTTGCATAGCTTTCAACAAAAAGTGCAACACCACCACCTTTCTTGTTGGGCCGATTAATAAAAAACCGATCATAACCTTGTAAAGTCAGCATAGCACAGTTACTGTAGTACCATGTTTCCGATATCATGATCACGTTAAATTTAAAAGTAAATTGTGCCAAAAATGGATGATATCGTCACTCTTGTTGCATGCTGAGCGCGCATTAAGATGCAAAACAGCCATGGCCGATGCATCCTGTTTAGCAATAAGATGCGGGAAAGCAAGGTCTTGATAAGCCATTTTGACGATGGTGAGCAGCCAAAATTGCGCGGTACACAAGTTCGCGCGGCTCCCTCACTCTACACCTGCGCCTGTCCCGACGTTATCTTCTCGACGTCACTCTCGTTTCTTATCTGGAGAACGGGCGATGAGTCAGTTTGTCTTGCAAAAATTTTGCCGTTAAATGACCACACCGATTTCCAGTGATGCGCGTGTTTTCTTTTCACGGCCATCGCGAGAAGCTTCTTCAGGGCAGGGCAAAGGTGTTCATTCACATAAACCGAAGAAGAGCCTTCCAACCCAAGATCTGTGCCTGTGAGACGCATTTTCCTGGCTTTGTGGAAAACGCTATCCCGCTTCGCACGACTCTTGAAATGGACGATTATATTCGTCCGATCACTACTGTGTGTAGGTACACGATGGCACGTTTCAATGTCCGATGCAGCGATTGGTTCATTGATCGTAGAGCCAAGTTTGGAAAGTAGGTCACTCAAGCACTCATTCTCGGTCTTCACTACACCCTGAATCTCTAGGTTGGTCTTACGGGAGTATTGCTCAGTTTGCACGAGTCGGTTTTCTAAGCTTTGCACTGTGCTCTCTAAAGAAGAACACTTAGCGTGCAGAGCCGCGTTTTCACTCTCAAGTTTAGCATTCTTCGCAGTACATTCCATTAGTTTTGTTTTCAGTTCCTCACTTGTGTGAAATGCAAAATCCAGACTTTTTGCCATGTTATTCTGCTCATTTTTGAGCTCGCGGTTTTCTGTTCGTAGATCTCTTTCTAAACCTTCACGAAACAATTTCAGTTTATGTCGCATCTCGTCTCTTACTTTAGCAAAATCAGACTTTAGATCATCCTTCATCTTGGCCAGTTCTTTCGACATAGTTTGGCAGTCGTACTTAAGAATAACAGGCGAGAAAAATTGAAATTCAACAAATAGCCCCAATAAACCTCACGATACTCGGCAGCAGCGACGAAAAAGCACGAATATATGCAAATACAGTAGCTTTGCACTAACCTGCAGGATAAGCAGAACGATGCTTAGTGTCGTGCACTGTACTTTCGTCGCTACTGCCAAGTGAAGGCTTCGGGGCTTGAGTGGCTTCTTTTATACGGAGAGACCCGTGACGTAGGCTCTGTCGTTCCAAGCCGCAGGTGCAGACGATGTCCGTTCCTTGCGAGACCGAACTTTTCCTTTGTAGTACCCTGTGCGCATGCGTGTGTAGCTCAGCGCTTTTCGGGTTCGATGCTCAACCCTCCAGAAGCACACCTGCAGGATAAGCAGAACGATGCTTAGTGTCGTGCACTGTACTTTCGTCGCTACTGCCAAGTGAAGGCTTCGGGGCTTGAGTGGCTTCTTTTATACGGAGAGACCCGTGACGTAGGCTCTGTCGTTCCAAGCCGCAGGCGCAGACGATGTCCGTTCCTTGCGAGGGCGAACTTTTCCTTTGTAGTACCCTGTGCGCATGCACGTGTAGCTCAGCGCTTTTCGGGTTCGATGCTCAACCGTCCAGAAGCACACCTGCAGGATGAGCAGAACGATGCTTAGTGTCGTGCACTGTACTTTCGTCGCTACTGCCAAACAGTTCCGAAACTCATCAATAAGCTCGAGGAGTCTTTCTTTCTGCTTAGGTAGCAAACCTGGGCCGACATCAATGGATAGAGGCACATTCGGCAGACCGGGGTAATTGCCTTGTTCAACAGCCATGCAATCGGTAACCTCATTCAGCTCTTCCACGTACGCGACTGCCATACCTCTTGTAAGATGCCGGCGTTCAGGACTACGGTTTGTTAGTAGGACGTCCGTCTGTCCGCGAGTAATGTCAAATACACCTCTTGCAGCTGATACGCCATGACTAAACAGCAAACCAGGAATTTGTTCGGCGATCATGTTGGAGCACCTTGGCGAGTAGCATGTTACAGGCACAAGAGCATTTGAGTGCAGAGGGATTGTCACATCTTCATCGAAGATACGTAAATGCTCACGTCGCTGATCGTCACAGGGTACGGCCAAATCTGCATTCATCCAAAACGTGACCGACCTGTCCGGAATGTTTATAATAGCGCCGTATTCGCGCAGGAAATCCATTCCCAGTATCACGTCTCTGCAGCACTCCAGCAATATAACGAAAGTTGCAAAAACGTCGAGCTACCAATATTAATTCTGGCCGTGCATTTGCCTGTAGGGGTCATCAATTGACTTCCCGCCGTTCTTATGTGGGGAGCAGTCCATGATCTCTTCAGTTTATTAAGGCTATCGGAGAGTTTCTGGCTAATTATTGAGAAGTCGGCGCCAGTATCTACTAACGCGGTTACTGGGTGTCCATCTACGAAAACAGCGAGGTCGGCACTTACGACTTCCCTTGGGGTCGGCAGAGGCATATTGTCCGATTGCACAGATAGTGTTGGGGGTGTTGAAGCATTTCGACGGTCGGCAACCTCCCCCCCCCCCCCCCCAAAGGTCGCTTCTGTTAGTTTCCCCGACGAGGGCTAGGGGACCTGCCGGCCCCGACTACATTGGCGTAACTGCGACCTTGCGGCGAAGAGCTCGGTGCAGGTGACGGAGAGCGGGTTCGACGAGTGAATGGATGTCCTTGTGGAGCAACATCGTCACTGTAGCGCCTGTTTTCGAAGCGAACTCGAGGAAAGGTGGGTGGAAAGCTCTGGTATCCGGGGTCACGATACGGGAAAAAACGGTAAACGTGGCCGGCTTCTCCACAATGAAAGCACAAAGGACGGCGGTCGACGGTGCGCCACATTTCCGTCCTGCGAACAAATGGTCGACTTGTAGGCGTCGTCTGCGGCCAAGCTGCAGTTGCCTGCGGAGGGAAGTAGGCCGATGTTTCCACAGGTACACTAGGTTGCGTGGTCAGTGGCTGTGCGTTGTACGGCGGGGATGTCGGCTTGTTGAAAGGACGGGCCATGGGTGATGAGTTGTAGGCTGCCGCTGGCGGAGGACGACGAACAGCTGATGCGTAGCTCAGAGACCGTTGGTCCGGCAGGTATTCGTGCAACGAGAATGCCTGCCTGATTTATTGTCGCACAATCTCTGCTACAGAAGCCCCGACTGACTACTGCGGGGTCACAAGAAGGTTGCGAATCTCTTCACGAACAACCTCCCGGATGAGCTCACGAAGCTCATTGCCGGCAGGCAGAGCAGAAACGTTGCTCAAGGCGTTGTTTGGGCGATCGAAGGGTCGGCAACGTTGTTGCAGTGCTCGTTCGATGGACGTAGCTTCCGAGATGAATTGCGCAACGGTTGTCGGCGGGTTGCGAAGAAGACCGGCGAAAACTTGTTCCTTGACGCCTCGCATCAGATGGCGGATTTTCTTTGCTTCCGGCATCTCTGGGTCAGCGCGGCGGAACAGGCGGGTCATGTCCTCCGCAAACATGGCGACGCTCTCATTCGGTTTCTGGATGCGCGACTCGATTAGTTGGTAGGCAGAATCGCGACGATCGTTGTTTGCGAAGGTGGTGGAAAGCTGCTGTCGAAACTCATTCCAGGAAGTCAGCGTGGCTTCCCGGTTCTCGTACCACCACGTACGAGCGCTGTCCGCCAGAGCGAAGTAGACGCGTGAGAGTTTTTCTTCTGCAGTCCACCAATTCGCCTTGGCGACTCACTCGTATTGCGCTAGCCAATCTTGGACGTCCTTGTAAACATCACCATGGAATGTTTCGGGAGTCTGAGGATGCTGCAGAGTCACCTGAGAAGGTTCTGCGGTTGCCATCTCGTTAGGTAGAGGTCCGGTTGGTGGTGAGTTTTCCAAGAAGATTACCTCCGGGCTGAGGCCCCGCAGTCGGTGACTGTAGCGGTGGACAGGAGTGTCCACTGTAGGAACTGATTGCGGGTGTGAACTGGGCGTTGCACTCCGCACAGGAGTTCCGGGCATCACGCAGTACCCAGCACCTCCACCAGTGTTGCAAGATGCGAAGAACGGTACAAAGAACGACGGTGGTGCGACAACAAACACAGGCTCTATATTCAAGACCCAACAATAATTGTCCGCGCCAACTTAATCTTCCTCGGAGAGAGATGCTTGCGCTCGTGCCCCTCCCTTCATTGTCTTCTTTAGTCGTGACAGTATATATCCAAGGTTGGATATAATACACAAGGTTAACCCATGCGGCCCAGAAATTCAGAAGTGATGATTATTGTGGTTTATTGGCGCAAGGGCCAGATGTGGCCAAAGAGCGCCAAGATGATGTGTGGTGTTTTATGGCGCAAGGGCCAGGTATGGCCAAAGAGCACCATGACAAATGGTAATGTTATCGATGAATTGTGGATGGCGTGGACAATAAGTTCCTCAAAGTATATCTGACATAGCTGTAGAAGGGCCTAAAATACTGTCGCTGTAAATGGCGTAAAACATGTAAGTGGTAAAATAATGATACTACCTAGTTAGTGATGTGGGCTATGGCAAATGGGTTTCGTTAAAAACGTATGATGTAAGACATATAACAGTGATACTAGGGCTTGAAATCAGCCCTTGAATACAAGGGCCGTTAATCACTTGCTAAAATTACCTGGCCAAATGATTTCCAGGGTGTTTACTTCATATAAGAATTCTAAAACTGTTTTCAGGTTAAACAGCGGTTCATGGCTAAGAAAATATGATGGGTGAAGAGGTATGTTTTCACGATATGCAGAAGGGAAATACCTTTTCCTCTCTGCTTCTATAGCAGGGCACTGAATAAGAACATGGACAACTGTCAGAATATTGCCGTACTTACTACAAATCGGAGGATCATTCCCAGTTAAGAGGTAAGAGTGTAAGAGGTATAAGTGTGTCCTATTCTTAATCGACAAGCAAGCACTTCTTTATATCGTGCCGTTTTCCCAGTTATCCAGTTCCCTAGTTTTGGTTTTATCATGTGTAACTTATTTAGTACCTGGGTATCCCACTCTCCTTGCCAATGCTTCCTCAGCTTACGGCGTAAAAAATACTTTAGGTCTGTGACAGGGATGGGGATATTTGGGTCTGTATCGCTAAAGGTTACTCACGTAGCATTATTGTCAGCAGCTTCATTGCCTTTTATACCTTTGTGGCCAGGTACCCAGCATACGACAATCATTTGGTTGGACATGTATGCGGAACACAATAAACTGTAGAGTTCATTAAAAACGGGGTTCTTGTGTTTCCGTAGATTGCTTAGGGCTTTGACCACACTTAATGAGTCTGTGAAGACAATAGCCCTAGCGACGTTTGTGAGCCTTATGTGTTGAATAGCCGAGAGTATAGCATATGCTTCCGCTGTAAAGATGTGTGTGGATTTAGTGCCCCAGATGTAGAAAATGAGTCTCCGAGAGCTGCGTAAGAAACGCCAGCAGTGGACTTCGAAGCATCTGTGTAGTATTCTGTGCAGGAGTACTTGGCCTGGAGTTCAAGAAAATGGGATTGTATGTGTGCCTCCGGTGCGTGTTTGGATATTTTAATGAAAGAGATGTCACACTGAATAGTGTGCCATTCCCAAGGCGGTGGCAGCAAAGTAAGGGCCATTAGTACATCCCCTAGAAGAGGGACCTCTGTTTTTTCTGACAGTGCTTCTAACCGGAGAGACAGAGGAGGCCGGTTGGCTGGGCGGTTACGGAACAGCCTGACAGTAGACATGTCGCGAATGGTAGAATGACATGGATGTTGGATGTCTGATCTAACTTTCAGGGCGTAGGAGAGACTTAAATATGTCCTTTGGAGATCCAGAGACCACTCATTGGACTCAACGTACAGGCTTTCAACAGGACTAGTCCTGAAGGCACCTGTAGCAATACGGATACCCAAGTGGTGAACGGAATCTAGCATCTTCAAAGCACTAGGTGTAGCAGAGTTATACAATATAGCTGCGTAGTCAAGGCGCGACCGTACGAGACTTTTGTGCAAGTTTAAGAGGCACGTCCTGTCACTTCCCCAAGTTGTCCGGGACAAGATCTTCATTAGATTCATTGTCTTCAGACACTTCGCTTTCAGATACTTCAAGTGGGGGATAAATGTTAATTTAGAGTCTAAAATGAGGCCTAAAAATTTATGTTCATGGCTCACAGGTAGCTGTTGCCGATTAAGATAAATAGTGGGGTCAGGTAATATACCTCACTTGTTCGAGAACACATGTGCTTTTTAGTGGGTTTAGTTTAAATCCATTCTCGTCAGCCCACTTAGATAATTTGTTTAGCCCAAGCTCTACATGTGGCTCGCAGAAAGAAATACTACATGATTTGAAACCTATTTGTACGTCATCCACATATACAGAATAAAACATTGTACGTGGTATGACAGTTTGGAGCGAGTTCATTTTGACAATAAATAATGTACAGCTCAGCACACCACCTTGTGGTACACCAGCTTCCTGTGTGAATTGTCGAGACAGTACGTTACCAACTCTGACACGGAACGTGCGATCAGAGAGGTAGCTCTGAATCACATTTAATAAGTTGCCTCGGATTCCCATTCCAGCCAGGTCACGGAGAATTCCAAAACGCCAAGTTGTGTCGTATGCCTTTTCCAAGTCTAAAAATACTGATAAGAAAAACTGTTTGTGTACAAAGGCATCACGGATATTTGTCTCGATGCGGACAAGGTGATCTGTTGTGGATCTACCTTCCCTGAAACCGCACTGTAGGGTTGCTTTCAAGAAAATGGATGAGGCGCCGGTTAATCATTTTCTCAAAGATTTTGCATATACAACTTGTCAGGGCTATAGGCCTATAGCTACTGGCTGAGGAAGGGTCCTTGCCTTCTTTGAGAATAGGAATGATGATTGCTTCTTTCCATGCGGGCGGAATGTAACCGGCAGAGAACGCGAAATTAAAGAGTGATAGTAGTGTTTTGTGGGTTTCGGGGTTTAGGTGTTTGATCGTCTCGTACAAGACTCTATCACTTCCTGGAGCGGACTTGTCGCAACCATTTAGTGCAGCCTGAAATTCCGCCATATTAAATGCACGGTTGTAGGGTTCATTTCTCTTACCTTTACGATCCAGAGGCAGTCGCTCCGCTTGTTTCTGATATCTCCGAAATGTATCTGAGTAGTGGGATGAACTTGAAATCTTTTCAAAATGTGCGCCTAGAGAATCAGCTTGGTCAATGAGTGTCTCCTTGTGTATTTACTAATGGTAGAGGATGGGTTTCGCGGCCTTTTATTTTATTTACCCTGTTCCAGGCTTTTCTTTCATCTGTATATGAATTAATGCTGGAGATGAATCTCTGCCAGCTTTCCCTTTTAGCACGGCGGCGCGTTCTTTTACCTTCCGACTTTATTTTCTTGAAGCTGATTAAGTTCTCGGAAGTTGGAGAGTCGCGAAGGTGACTCCAAGCCTTATTTTTATTTTTGCGAGCTTCCTTACACTCCTCATTCCACCAGGGTTTAAAAGGCGATCCGTTCGTTTGAGGGATACAGAGTGACGCAGCGTCAGTTATAATTGCCGTCAAATATGACACTGCATCATCGATAGGAAATGTACAGATGTCATCCCAGGCCACATATGTCAGCTCTCTATATCGTTTCCAGTCGGCACCGTCGACTTTCCATCGGGTCAGATGTGGAGCACAGTCATCGCCTTTTGTTAATTTTAGGATGACTGGGAAATGGTCACTCCCGTATGGTTTTTGATGACGTCCCACTCTAGGTACGGCACAAGTGTACTTGATGCGATACTTAAATATATAGATGAGTATGTTTTGTGTGCCACACTGTAGAATGTTCGCTCTTTTTTATTGAGCAAGCATGCATCCGTGGAGAAAAGGAACTTTTCAATTAAGCACCCTCTTGCATCACAACGAGAATCTCCCCAGAGGGTGTTATGTGCATTTAAATCGCCTACTATGATGTAAGGTTCGGGAAGTTCTGTGATAAAGCATTGGAATTGTGTTTTGAAAAGTTTATAGCTGGGAGGGATATATAGAGAACTAATTGTGACTAACTTATTAAACAGCACGGCTCTGATTGCAACTGCCTCAAGGGGCGTTTGCAGCTGTAAATGCAGGCAGGCGACACCCTTATCCACTATTATAGCCACACCACCAGATGAGGTGAGGGCATCATTGCGGTCTCTGCGGTAAATGGCATATTGTCGGAGGTTACTGTGTGAAGGATTGAGGTGCGTCTCCTGAACACACAGCACCGTTGGATTTAGCTTATGTAAGAGTTCCTTAATGTCATCAAGATTATGTAATAAACCTCTCACATTCCAATGTATTATCTGCGTAGCCATATTGGAAGTGTTTTGTGCTGTGTGTCAGGGGAGATAGATTATCTCACGAGACCTTCTCAGGCCCCGTGATACGGGATTTTTCTTTTCTCCCGGCGCGCTCCATGGAGCTACGCCGTTCCTTCGGCGTCTGGGACGCCGGAGTAGAGCTGCTTGCATCCATCGCCTCGTCAGAGGCGCTGGATGATGCCCGTGGAGCGGGCATACTCTGGGGTTTTTGGGGCCGGTCTGCACGAGCAGTGGCCCTGGGACCGGCAGGCCTTGAGGTCTGCTGGCCCTGCGTGGTAGGTGGCGGAACAGCACTGGCTGCTCCTGCCAGGGGGGCTGATGGCGTAACCGCCGTCACAATCTGTGTGACTCGGGCGGCCGCCGCAGGATGTGACGCTGCCCCCCGGCGCGCCAGATCGGTGTAGGAAGGACTAGACTGGTTGTGGGCAGAAAAACGCTTGCGTGCCTCTGGAAAGGAAATGTTTAGTTTGACTTTGAGTTCTATTATTTGTTTTTCTTTCTTCCATGACGGGCACGATCGCGAATAAGCGGGGTGGTCTCCGTCACAGTTGGCACAATGGGTTGTGGAGGTGCAGTTGTCTTAGGCATGTTCTTTAGATGCACATTTTGCGCAGGTAGTGTGCCCTCGGCAGCTTTGAGACCCATGCGCAAAACGCTGACACTTGAAGCATCGACGCGGATTGGGAATGTACGGCCGTACGCGTAGTTTACAATATCCGGTCTCTATTGAATCAGGGAGGTGACTTGTTCCAAAGGTAATTATTACATGCTTGGTTGGAATTTCCTTGTCATCACGCCTTAAATTAATTCGTTGCACTTTTACCACGTTCTGGTCCTGCCATCCATCCAATAGCTCGCTTTCACTGAGTTCAAGGAGGTCGTCATCAGAAATGACACCGCGGACAGTGTTCATTGATCTGTGGGGGCCCACAGAGACAGGGATGTCACCAAACGCAACAAGTTTTGACAGTTTGTTGTATTGAAGCTTGTCACGTACTTCCAGAAGAAGGTCGCCGTTTCCCATTTTAGTCACTTTGTAACCAGTGCCGATTGCCTCTGTCAGACTTTTTGCAACAACGAATGGTGATATCGTACGGACTTTCTTGGCTTCATTTTGACTATGTATCACGTGGTACTTGGGGAAGATTTCTTTCGGTTTCATAAAAAAGTTGAAACTTTCATCGGTGCGCCCCCTCTTCAGGGAGCGATCAAGTAACGGGGGAAACGCATTTGCCATATAAAAAATGATAAATTCGGCGGCGATGGTAGCCACTCACCACCGAGCCCAACAAGGGGACGCTACAAGGATGGAATACTTGCAGACGCCAGCCATGCATCGCCGCTATAACCTAATATAAAATACCCAAGGTTGGATAAGTACACCAGGTTAACCCTTGCCGCTCAGAAATTCGGAAGTGAGAAGAAGTGACTAGAAGACAGGAAAGATGGAAAAGTGAGAGAGAAAGATGAAAGATTGAAGAGGGGGGCAGGAAAAGGCGACTGCCGATTTCCTCCAGGTGGGTCAGTCTGGAGGTGCCGTCTATGCGAAGCAGAGGCCGAAGAGGTGTGTTGCCTCCGCCGGGGGGCCTTAAAGGTCCAAACACCCAGCATTAGCTCAGCCTCCAGGATCCCCCTTTCCCCAGACACGGCTAAGCCACGCACGAATACGCTTGGGAGGGTCCAACCCCCGTGTGCTCGGGTCCGTTTTGTCGCAACGCACCAAACGCCTGCTTGCGCAGACGCCCCTGCGGGTCAAAGAGCGCCAGGACGATGATAGTGGTTTGATAGTTGTACATGAATAGTGAACTATATGAACACTAGATGTGACATGGCTGTAAAGGGGCCTAAAAACAGTCGCTGTAAAGTGCGTAAAATATATACGTAATAAGATTATGGCAATGACTGATTATGTGTACTATGGACATGATGATGATGTATGGTGTTTAATGGCGCAAGGGCCAAGTATGGCCAAAGAGCGCCATGCCAGTGTTTGTGAGTTTGCAGTGGAGTGATGAATTCTGAGAAATAGATGAGGCGTGGCTGTAAAGGGGCCTAAAATAATAGCTGTAAAGTGCGTAAAATGTACATGTACTAAAATCATGGCAATGACTAATGAGGTGTACTATGCAATGAAGAATGCATTGAGAAAGAATGACACGATATTTAAATTATTAAAGACGCAGTCATTGGCAAGAAGCACAACTGCCTAGACAGACCCCTTGAACCACAAGGGCCTGGAGGCATGTGCTATAAAAAACTATCACAGCGGCATCCTCTAGAGAGAGGATGCGCTACGAACTTATTGGACTAATAACATGTAGCACAACATCGCTCAAAAAGCCAAGGATTGCATTGGCATTAAAAAGTGGTTCTTCACCAATAAACATCATGGGATGAAGAGGGATATGATAGCGGTATGCTACAGGAAAATGTTTTCTTCTCTCCGGTTCGGCTTCCCGACACTCCAGCAGGACGTGGAGGACGGTCAGCCTCTCACCACATCTACCACAGGTTGGTGGTTCATCAAGCAAAAAATTGTGGGTGCCGTACGTGTGTCCTATTCTGAGACGGCAGAATATGACGTCAATTCGTCGTGTTTTCGTAGCTGAGGGCCGGAAACCTAACTCTGGTTTAATCATGTGAAGTTTATTACTTGTTTCAGCGTCCCACAAGCGTTGCCAGTGGCTTCGCAGTTTCTTTCGCAAGAAAGGTTTCAAGTCTGTTGCAGGAACAGCTACTGCATGATTACTAGTGTGTGATGTCGCTGATGTGGCCATTTGGTCTGCTTGCACATTACCCTCAATGCCTCTATGGCCCGGCACCCAGCATATTATTACATGCTGGTTTGCTACGTATGCTCTGCATAGGGCGGAATAAAGCTCAATGGGTACAGGATTTTTGTGCTTGCAGAGTGACATCAGGGCTTTCACAACGCTTAGAGAGTCTGTAAATATAACTGTTTTTTGAAGATTTGTTTTCGTTATATGATTCACAGCCGACAATAGTGCATAGGCCTCAGCCGTAAAGATACTTGTTTGCGCGTGGAGTACACCGGATTTCGAGAAAGATGGACCGACGGCTGCATAAGAAACCCCGGCATGTGATCTAGAAGCGTCTGTATAAAACTCTGTACACGAGTACTTGGATTGAAGCTCTAGGAAATGCATTTTAATCTGTGCCTCTGGAGCGTATTTAGTGACCTCTACGAACGATGTGTCACACTCTATGATCTGCCACTGCCACGGCGGTAACAGTTTAGCAGGAGACATAGGTCGATGTTCAAGCAATGGAACATCCATTTGCTCACTAAGATTCCTTACACGTAATGAGAACGGTTTTCTCGCTGCAGGTCGGTTATGGAAGAGTGTAGCAGCGGTCATATCGTTTATGGTGGAATAAGAAGGATGTTCATTGTTTGCTTGTACTGTCAGAAAATACGTGAAACTGCTGCAGATGGAGTGACCACTGGTTCGACTCTACATAGAGGCTCTGGATCGGGCTTGTTCGGAAAGCACCGGTTGCGAGGCGGATACCTAAATGGTGAACGGGGTCTAGTATTTTTAATGCACTTGGCGTTGCAGAGTTATAAATTATAGCTCCGTAATCAAGGCGTGAGCGGACAAGACTGTTGTACAAGTTTAGGAGGCATTTTCGATCACTACCCCATGTTGTGTGCGAGAGAATTTTTAAACGGTTCAGTCTTCAGACACTTTGTCTTCAGATATTTAAGATTGGGGATGAAGGTAAGCTTAGAGTCCAGAATTAAGCCCAGGAATTTATGTTCACTGCTCATGGATAGTTCCTCTCGATTGATCGTGAGATTTGTCACCGGTGTCACGCCTCTTTTGTTTGAGAAGAGTATGCATGTACTTTTCTGTGCGTTTATTTTGAACCCATTTACATCCGCCCATTTAGACAATTTATGTAATCCAAGCTGCACCTGTCGTTCACAGATAGCGATGTTACATGATTTGAAACCTATCTGTACGTCATCGACATACACAGAATAAAACATGCTGTGTGGAATGACTGTATGCAGGGAGTTCATTTTTACAATGAAAAGTGTGCAACTAAGTACACCCCCTTGTGGCACGCCAGCCTCCTGGGTGAATGTTCTAGATAAAGCATTGTCCACTCTTACGCGAAACGTGCGGTTAGACAAGTAGCTTTCGACTGTGTTAAACATATTTCCGCGGACCCCCATCGCAGAGAGTTCTCGCAGAATCCCGAAGCGCCATGTCGTGTCGTACGCTTTCTCTAAATCTATAAATACAGAAAGTAAAAACTGTTTATGAATAAACGCATCTGTGATCTTTGCCTCGATGCGAACAAGGTGGTCTATTGTCGACCTACCTTCTCGGAATCCACACTGGAAGCGGTCTAGTATTTTGTTATTTTCTAGGAAACTGATTAAACGCCGGTTTATCATTTTTTCATGCAGCTTGCACAGGCAGCTTGTTAGAGCTATTGGCCTGTAGCTGCTGGCTAAGGACGGGTCTTTGCCTTGTTTAAGTACCGGGATGACTATGGCTTCTTTCCACAAGGAAGGAATAAATCCAGCCGCCCACATGACATTAAAGAGAGAGAGGAGTGTTGTCAGTGTTTTGGGGTGTAAGTACCTAATCATTTCGTACATGATACGATCGCCACCTGGCGCCGAGTTGTTACAACAAGCGAGAGATGCTTTAAGTTCGGCTAAGCTAAATGGTTGATTGTAAGCCTCACTCGAAGAACCTTTGCGGTTAAGAGGCTGCCGCTCTTCGCGTTCTTTGAATTTCAGGAAAGTGTCTGTATAATGCGATTCACTTGATACATATTGAAAGTGTTCACCTAGACAATCCGCCTGGTCTTCCAGGCTATCACCTTGATGTGACTCCCGGCCTATTAGTTTATTTACCCTATTACAGACTTTTGTTTCGTCGGTGTATGAGTTTATACTGGAAATGTACCTTTCCCAACTCTCTCTCTTTGCACGTCGACGCGTTCTTCTGCCCTGTGACTTTGCTTGTTTAAAATTTATCAGGTTTTCAGCTGTTGGGGAGTTGCGAAACAATCCCCAGGCTTTGTTTTGCTTTTTACATGCTTTCTGGCATTCATCATTCCACCAAGGCAGGCGACGTTTATTAGCTAGTCCATTAGTTTGTTGTATGCACCTTTCAGCAGCGTCAATGATAAAACCTGTTATATACGCCACAGCATCGTCTATGTTAAAAGAGGCAATGTCATCACGGCTTAAATATGTTATTTGTCGGAAAAGTTCCCAGTTAGCCGAGTCAACCTTCCATCGGGGAACGTGTGGCGAGCATCTATCATGTTCTGTTAAGCCTAGCATAATTGGGAAGTGGTCGCTCCCAAAGGGGTTCTTAAGAAAGAACCACTCCAGGTATGGCATTAGTGTACTCGATGCCATACTTAAGTCAATGGATGAATATGTGTTATGTGTAACGCTGTAATACGTAGGCCCTTTCTTGTTAAGTAATGATGCGCCTGAAGAAAACAGAAAATTTTCAATCAGGCGACCTCTCGCATCGCAACGTGAGTCTCCCCACAAAGTGTTATATGCGTTGAAATCTCCGACAACTATGTATGGCTCCGGAAGTTCATTTATGTAGTTTTGGAATTCGGTCTTATGTAGTTGATAATTGGGAGGGATGTATATAGAGCTGACAGTGACCAGCTTGTCAAACAACACCCCTCGGACAGCAACTGCCTCTAGGGGCGTACGAAGTTTTAGTTCCCGGCAGGCAATACCTCTGTCGACTACAATAGCCACACCACCGCAAGGCATGACTGCGTCGTCGCGGTCCTTACGAAAAATGACGTATTGTCGGAGAAAATCTGTTTGTGTGTGTTTGGGGTGTGTTTCTTGGACACACAGCACCTTTGGATTATACTTATGTAGGAGTTCTTTGATGTCATCGAGATTGTGGAGGAGTCCTCGGACATTCCACTGTAATATTTGTGTATCCATGTTGAATGTGGGTTTTGTGCTGTGTGTTAAGAAAGAGGAATTACTTCACAGAGCCCTTTCCGGGCGCCGTGATGCGGTGTTTTTCTTGTTTGGAGCTATCGCGAGACTCTCACGGCTCCTTAGGCGCAAGTGGCGCCGTCTGGCTGGTTGTTGTGTCCATAGCCTCTTGCGAGGCGCTGGACACGCGCTCTTGCAAGCGGTTGGTTTGACGAGAAGGCCTCGCCGCGAGAGACGAGGCCCTCGAGGCCACCAGCCCGGAGGTCGATGGCCCCTTCTTGTGAGTTGGCAGAGCAGCCCTAGCTGCACCTGCCGAGGGGGCGGATGGCGTCGCCGCCGGCCCACTGCGCGTGTGCCAGACAGCCGCCGGGGGCCGATGTGGCGCTGCCCCCTGACGCGCCACTTCGGCAAAGCTGGTTTTTGGCAGGTATGACACCCGCCTGCGTGCCTCCTTGAATGAGATATTTTCTTTTACTTTGATTGTCACAATTTCTTTTTCTTTCTTCCAAGACGGGCACGACCGCGAGTATGCGGCATGCTCGCCATCACAGTTGACACAGTGTGGAGTGTTTTCGCAAGTTTCAGAGGCATGTTCACCGGAACGACATTTAGCACATGTTTGTCGGCCTGGGCTGTTCTGTGAACTGTGGCCGAACCGCTGGCATTTGAAACATCGTAGAGGGTTTGGCACGTATGGCCTGACACGAAGCTTGATGTATCCGGCGTCGATGGTTTCGGGCAGAACACTTGAGTTAAAAGTTAGTATCAGGTGCTTGGTCTGGATTTCCTTGCCGTCGCGCCTCATCTTGATCCGTTTAACATTGATTACATTCTGCTCACTGAAGCCCTCTAGGAGTTCAGCTTCGCTAAGCTGCAACAGGTCATCATCTGATACAACGCCACGGGTGGTATTCATGGTACAGTGCGGGGTTACTGTTACTTGAGCTTCTCCAAATGCCACTAGGTTGGGTAGTTTCTCGTATTGTTTCAGATCACGGAGCTCCAAGAGGAGATCCCCGCTTGCCATCCTGGATGCTTTATAGCCTGTTCCAAAAATATCAATCAGAGTCTTTGACACAAGGAAAGGTGAGATTGTTCGTACTGATTTGTCTGTTTTTTCTGAGTGGATCACGTGAAATCGGGGCAAATTCTGTGTTTGGCGTCCAAAAAACTGGAAAACATCTTCGGTGCGCCCTCGTTTCAGACGGCGATCAGTGAGTGGGGGGAAAGAACTTGCCATAAGTATAGGTGAGTGTTCGGCAGCAGCGCCAGCCACCCACCATGGAGCCCAACTAGGGGACGCTGCAATACCTGGAAGAGATAGGCACTGCAAACGCCAGCTGTACGCCACTACTATAACCAAATATGGGATATCCTAGGTTGATGATGATGTATGGTGTTTAATGGCGCAAGGGCCAGGTATGGCCAAAGAGCGCCAGGCCAGTGTGTTCATGAGTTGACAATGGAGCAATGAATTGCGAAAGGTAGATGTGTCGTGGCTGTAAAAGGGCCTAAAAACAATCGCTGTAAAATGCGTAAAATATATATGTAATAAAATTATGGCAATGGCTAATGAGGTGCACTATGAACACGAAAGAACAAATTGCAAGATGATGAAGATAAACGAACATTTATCACTGATAAACTTTTCAAACAGCACTACTGCCTTGACAGACCCTTTGAACACGTAAGGGCCTGGAGGCACGTGCTATGCAAAACTACTGTCGCGGCGACATCCTCTGAGGAGTGGATGCGCTACGAGACTATTGGGCAAATAACATGCAGTATAACATCGCTCAGAAAATCCAAAACAGCTTTGGTGTTAAAGAGAGGTTCGTCACCAAGAAACATAGCGGGGTGGAGAGGTAGACGGTACTGGTACGCTAGAGGAAAGTGTCTTTTTCTCTCTCTTTCGGCTTCCCTGCACTCCACGAGCACGTGGAGAACGGTAAGCCTCTCTCCACATCTACCACAGGTTGGCGGGTCATTTCCAGTCAAGAGAAAATTGTGGGTGCCGAATGTATGTCCTATTCTCAGACGAGAGAATAGGACATTAGTTCTTCGAATTTTCGTAACGGGACGCCAGGGACCTATCTGTGGCTTAACTAAGTGGAGCTTGTTGTTCGTTTCGACATCCCACAAGCGCTGCCAGTGGCTTCGAATTTTCTTTCTCAAGTAGGGCTTGAGATCTGTGGCAGGGATAGAAGCGGTAGGGTTCACGGCTCGCGATGTAGTTGATGTGGCCATTTGATCAGCCAGAACATTGCCCTCGATGCCTCGATGGCCAGGCACCCAGCACAAAATAATATGCTGGTTAGACAGGTATGCCTTGCACAAAGCAGAATATAGTTCAATAAGTACAGGGTTTTTGTGTCTATGTAGAGTCATGACGGCTTTTACGACGCTTAGGGAGTCTGTAAATATTATTGATCTTTTGAGTTTGGATTTTCCTATACTCTTCACAGCCGATAAAAGTGCATAGGCCTCACCCGTAAAAATGCTTGTTTCCGGGTGCAGTACATCGGACTCGGAGAACGATGGGCCGACTACTGCATAAGATACCCCTGCATGTGACTTGGAAGCGTCAGTGTAAAACTGAGTGCAGGACGAGTACTTAAACTGGATTTCTAGAAAATGCATCCGGATATGTGCTTCTGGAGCATCTTTTGTGACCTCTACAAACGAAGTATCACACTCTATGAGTTGCCACTGCCACGGTGGCACTGGCTTTGCTGGGGCCATCAGGGTATTTTCAAGCAGTGGGATGTCCATTTCTTCACTAATTTTTCTTACACGTAGTGAAAAGGGTTCTCTTGCTGTCGGCCGGTTATTGAAGAGTGTGGAACTGGTCATATCATTTACGGTTGAGAAGGACGGATGTTCCGGGTTCGAATTTACTTTCAGGAAATAGGTGAGGCTTAAGGATAAACGTTGTATATCAAGCGACCACATGTCCGCCTCTACATACAGGCTTGCCACAGGACTTGTCCTGAAGGCACCAGTGGCTAGGCGGATGCCTAGATGGTGTACAGGATCCAGCATCCTTAGGGCGCTTGGCGTAGCGGAATGGTACACTATGGCGCCGTAATCTAATCTTGTGAGTATGAGGCTCTTGTACAAATTCAAAAGACACCGTGTATCACTACCCCAAGCGGTGCGTGACAACACCTTTAGAATATTTATTGTTTTCATGCATTTGTTTCTTAGATACCGTATGTGTGCCACAAACGTAAGCTTCGTATCTAGAATCACACCTAAAAATTTATGTTCGGTTTTTACGGCCACACGTTGTCCCTGCAACTCAATGTCAGGATCGGGGTGCAGACCCCTCTTTCAGGAGAACAGGACGCAGGTGGTCTTTTGTGGGTTAAGGCTAAATCCATTCTCGTCTGCCCACTTAGACACCTTGTTCAGACCAAGCTGAATCTGCCGCTCACAGACTGCGAGATTGCACGAGGCGAAACCTATCTGTACATCATCGACGTATGCAGAATAAAACATGTTTCTTGGGATATACAGACGCAAAGAACTCATTTTTACAATAAAGAGAGTGCAACTGAGCACCCCGCCCTGTGGCACTCCAGTTTCCTGCACAAATGGTCTTGATACAGCATTTCCCACACGAACACGGAATGTGCGATTAGATAAGTAACTTTCTATGACATTTAACATGTTACCACGTATACCAACGTGTGAGAGGTCTCTAAGTATTCCAAACCGCCACGTGGTATCGTAGGCTTTTTCCATATCAAGGAATACAGACAGAAAGAACTGCTTATGGACAAAAGCTTCACGAATTTGCGTTTCAATACGTATCAAATGGTCGGCGGTGGATCGACCCTCTCGAAACCCGCATTGGTACGGGTCAAGCAGTTTGTTTGATTCGAGGAAATGGATTAGTCGGCGGTTTATCAATTTTTCGAACAGTTTGCAGAGACAGCTTGTTAGTGCTATAGGTCGGTAACTCGAAACAGACGATGGGTGCTTGCCCTGCTTCAGTATAGGGACGACAATGGCCTCTTTCCAGGCGGCGGGGATCTTGCCGGAGGACCATATAGCATTGTAAAGGCAGAGGAGAGTTTTCTTTGTTTCATGGGGAAGGTGTTTTAGCATTTGATAAACTATGCGGTCAGAGCCTGGGGCAGACTTGTTGCAACAACTAAGCGATGCATATAGCTCAGCGATGCAAATTGGCTGGTTGTATGCCTCGTCTCCGGTGCATTTTCTTTCTATTTTCTGTTTTTCTATTGTAGCCTTGTGTTTTTTAAATGTTGGCGAATAATGGGATGAGCTTGCCACATGTTCAAAATGTGCTCCCAGGCAGTTAGCTTGGTCTTCCAGACTGTCGCCTTGTGTGTTTACCAACGGGAGTGAATAAGTTTGTAGCCCGTTTATCTTATTAACTTTCTTCCAGACTCTGCCCTCGTCTGTATATGAGTTGATGTCTGATAAAAACTTCTCCCAACTCTCTCTCCTGGCCTGTCGGCGCGTTCTTCGGCCCTCCGATTTAATTTTCTTAAAATTGACAAGATTCTCCGCAGTTGGGGAGTCGCGTAGCAACCCCCACGCCTTGTTCTGCTTCCTACGAGCGTTCCGACATTCGTCGTTCCACCATGGGACACGGCGTTTGCAAGTCGCACCACTTATTTCAGGTATACATTCAGAAGCGGCATCAATTATAAAAGATGTAAGATACTCGACGGCAGCATCAATTCCCAGCGTCAGACCACGAGATACTACTTGTAAGACTTTGGAATTTCTCCCAATCTGCCATATCCAGCTTCCAGCGAGGTGCCTGTGGTGGAGGTTCGTTTTGTAGTGGCGATCTCAGCAGTATCGGGAAGTGGTCACTCCCGTAAGGATTTTTTATAACCTCCCATTTAAGTTCACCAAATATAGACGGGGAGGCTACACTGAGATCAATGGAAGAAAATGTTTTGTTTGCGAGATTGTAGTAGGTGGGTTCCTTCTTATTCAGGAGACACGCACCAGAAGAGAAAAGAAATTGTTCGATTAGGCGTCCTCGCACATCGATACGCGTGTCGCCCCACAAGCTGCTGTGTGCATTGAAATCGCCAAGAACGAGGTAAGGTTCTGGTAATTCATCTATAAATGACTGAAATTCATGCTTGTGTAAAGGGTAATGTGGGGGTATGTAGAGCGAGCAAATGGTTATCAGCTTACCCAGAAGTACAGCACGAACGGCTACTGCCTCAAGTGCCGTATTGAGTGGAAGTTGCTGACAGGCTACACTTCTGTCGAGTATGATGGCCACACCACCAGATGATGCGTCAGAATCCTCGCGGTCTCTTCGGAAAACAATATTCTGACGTAGGAAGTTGGTGTTTCTGGAGTTTAGGTGTGTTTCTTGAACACACAGCACCTTTGGATTAAATTTATTGATAAGTTCTTGGATGTCGTCTAGGTTGTGGATTAGTCCTCTAACATTCCACTGCATTATTGTGTTCATGTTGGAGGAAAATAAAAGGCGCTGTGTGTCTCAAAAGGGAGGAGAGTGACTTTACTTTACAAGGCCTTTGTCAGGCCCTGTAATTGGTGTTTTGTCTTTTTTGGAGCGGTCGAGAGAACCTCGCCGCTCCTTCGACGCTACCTGCGCCGTTTGGATTGGACTGGTGTCCATAGCCTCTTGCGAGGCACTGAACACCCGCTCCAGAGAGCGATGTGTGCGTCGCGTAGACTTCGTCTCGAGCGACGAAGTCTTCGTCCCCACCGTACCGGAGGTCGACAGGACTCCTGTGGCCTCTGCGGTGGCCTGGCTGCTGCCGGAGCTTGTAGAGGCCACTGGTGTGGACACTTTGAGAGATGGCAGGGCAGCGTTGGCTGCTCCCCCCTTAGGGGCGGGTGGCGTTAGCCTCGGCACGCTAGGCGTGGTCCGGGCTACCGCCAGAGGCCGTTGTGGTGCCGCCCCCCGTTGCACCACTTCGGCGAAAGATGTTTTAAGCAAGAACAACGAGGAGATGCGTTGACGTGCTTCGCGGAATGTGATATTCTCCTTCACTTTTACAGTAATTATTTCCTTTTCTTTCTTCCAGGCTGGACAAGCTCTGGAGTATGCCGGGTGACTGCCGTCGCAGTTCGCACAATGTACCTCGTCATTTTTGCAATCGTCAGAAGAGTGACCAGTTGTGCCGCACTTTGCGCACATAAGCTGCCCTCGGCAGCTTTGGGATGCGTGACCAAATCTTTGGCATTTGAAGCAACGTCGCGGGTTCGGAATATAAGGTCGAACATGAAGTTTTACATAGCCGGTTTCAAGAGTCTCGGGTAATGTGGTTGAACTGAAAGTGAGTATTAAATGCTTTGTTGGGATTTCGTTGTCATTCCTTCTGATTGTGATGCGCTGCAGGTGGATTACGCCTTGGTCCTTCCATCCATCCAGGAGTTCTTCTTCATTCAGTGTCATTAAGTCTTCATCTGATACTACGCCTTTGACTGTGTTCATAGTTCGATGCGCGCTCACAGAAACAGGGATATTACCAAAGGCTACGAGGTGTGCTAGTCTGTTGTATTGTTCCTTGTCTTTTAGTTCCAGGAGCAAATCTCCACTTGCCATCTTTGTTACCTTATAACCAGTTCCAATGGTCTCTCTTAGGCACTTGGCCACAAGAAATGGTGAAATTGTTCTAGCTTTTGTAGATGATTGTTCGCAGTGGAGGACGTGGAATTTCGGGAAACGTTCGTTGTGTTTGTTCAAGGATAGTGATGTCGCATCGGTGCGTACCCTTTTCGAGGCACGATCGGTTGAGAAGGGTTCGGGGATCCCATGGAAAGAAACTACTTGTTCGGCAACGGCGTCTGCCACCCACCGCGGAGCCCAACAAGGGGACGTGGCAGAACATAAGACAAGTCTGCACAGCGCCAGCAGTATGCCGTTGCTATAACCCAATATGGTATACCCAAGGTAGGACAGCCACACCAGGTTAACCCTTGCCGCCAGGAAAAGTCGAAGTGAATGGAAAAGATGAGAGGACAGGACAGATTAAAAGTGGAAGGGAAAGACGAAGATGATGGTAGAGAGAGATAGGAAAAGACGACTACCGGTTTCCCCCGGGCGGGTCAGTCCGGGGGTGCCGTCTATGTGAAGAAGAGGCCAAAGGGGTGTGTTGCCTCCGCCGAGGGGCCTTAAAGGTCCAAACACCCGGCTTCGGCTCAACCCCCAGGATCCCCTTTTCCCCGGACACGGCTAAGCCACGCACGGTTAAACGTGGGAGGGTCCAACCCCCATGTGCTCGGGTCCGTGGTGTCGCAACACACCAAACGCCTGCTTTCGCAGACGCCCCTGCGGGGGATATCCTAGGTTGGCTATCCACACAAGGTCAACCCTAGCTGCCTGGGAAAACGGAAGTAAAAGGAAGTGAGAAGAAGATTGAAAGTGAGAGAGAAAGACGAAGATTTATGAGGAGGATAGGAAAAGGCAACTGCCGATTTCCCCTGGGTGGGTCAGCCCAGGGGTGCCGTCTATGTGAAGCAGAGGCCGAAAAGGTGTGTTGCCTCCGCCGGGGGGCCTTAAAGGTCCAAACACCCGGCCTCGGCTCAACCCCCAGGATCCCCCTTTCCCCAGACACGGCTAAGCCGCGCACGGCTACACGCGGGAGGGTCCAAACCCCATGTGCTCGGGTCCGTGGTGTCGCAACACACCAAACGCCTGCTTTCGTAGACGCCCCTGCGGGATACTATGGACATGAGCAATGCATTGCGAAGGAATGATACGACTTACAAAATAATAAAGATGCTAGACTTGGCCAGAAGCACAAGTGCCTAAACAGAGCCCTTGAAACACAAGGGCCTGGAGGTATGTGCTACAAAAAGAAAAGAACTATCACAGCAACATCCTCTGGAGAGAGGATGTGCTATGAACTTATTGGGCTAATAACATGTAGCACAACATCTTTCAAGAATGCGAGGACTCCATTGGTGCTAAAAAGCGGTTCTTTACCGAGAAACATAGCGGGATGGAGAGGGACACAATAGCAATATGCTAGCGGAAAATGTTTCTTTCGTTCTCTTTCGGCTTCCCGACACTCCGAGAGGACGTGGAGGACGGTGAGCCTCTCGCCACATCTACCACAGGTAGGAGGATCATTACCATTCAATAGAAAATTGTGAGTACCATATGTGTGTCCTATTCTGAGACGACAGAATAGGACATCAGTTCGTCGTGTTTTAGTTGTACAGGGCCAGTACCCTACCTGTGGCTTAATCAAGTGGAGCTTATTCTTTTGCTTCGGCGTCCCACAAGCGTTGCCAGTGGCTTCGCAGTTTGTTTCGTAGGAAAGGCTTCTGTGGAGGGAATAGTAGCGGCAGGATTAATAGCTTGCGATGTAGTTGATGTGGCCAACTGGTCTGCTAGCACATTGCCCTCGATGCCTCTATGACCAGGCACCCAGCATATTATTACATGTCTATGAGATTGGTAAATGTCACACAAGAGTGAGTAAAGCTCAAGAAAAATAGGATTCTTATGCTTTTGTAAAGATGTTAGCGCTTTTACAAGACTCAACGAGTCTGTGAATAATATAGCCTTTTGTAGTTTCAATTTGTCTATATGTTTCACTGCAGAAAGTACTGCGTAGGCTTCTGCTGTGAAGATATTTGTTAGGGGGTTCAATACGTCAGATTTAGAAAAAGAGGGGCCAACAGCCGCATAAGATACGCAAGCATGGGACTTGGATGCGTCGGTGTAGAATTCCGAGCACGAGTACTTCGATTGAAGTTCGTGGAAATGCATTGCAATTTCGAGCTCGGGTGCGTGCTTTGTAACCTCTACAAAGGATAGATCACACTCTATCACCTGCCGCTCCCAGGGCGGTGACATCTTAGCTGCAGGCATTAGGCTATGTTCTAGAAGTGAGACATCCATCTCTTCGCTGAGTTCTCTTACACGCAGTGAGAAAGGCCGCCTCACAGAGGGTCGATTATAGAAAAGCGTTGCACACTTCAAATCATTAATGGTTACAGAACAAGGATGTTCCCAATCGGAGTGCACTTTGAGAAAATAGGTGAAGCTGATGTATGTTCTCTGGAGATGGAGTGACCACTCATTGGATTCTACGTATAAGCTTTCGACGGGGCTTGTTCTGAATGCGCCAGTGGCCAGGCGGATGCCTAGGTGGTGGACAGGATCTAGCATTTTTAGCGCGCTCGGGGCGGCAGAGTGATATACTACGCCACCATAGTCCAATCGTGACCGAATGAGGCGCTTGTAAAGATTCATTAGACACTTCCTGTCGCTGCCCCAAGATGTGCAAGATGAAAGTTTCAGTAAGTTCATTGTTTTCAGACATTTCGCCTTGAGATGTTTTATGTGGTGGGTGAAAGTAAGCTTAGAGTCAAGTATGATGCCTAAAAAAAACTTGTGTTCTTTGTTCATAGGTATTTGTTGTCCATACATTTCGATAGTAGGATCTGTAACGAGACCGCTCTTCCTAGTGAAAAGAACACAATAACTTTTGTGGGGGTTTACTTTGAACCCGTTTTCGTCTGCCGACTTAGACACTTTGCTCAACCCCTGCTGTACTTGTCTCTCGCAAACTGCGAGGTTACAGGACTTGAACCCTATTTGTATATCGTCCACATAGATGGAATAAAAATAGCGGGTGGTAACGAAGCACGGATCGTGTTCATTTTAACGATAAAGAGTGTGCAGCTGAGCACAGCTCCCTGGGGTACACCAGTTTCCTGCACAAAAGGTCGTGATAACACATTGCCAACTCGCACACGGAATGTGCGATTGAGCAGATAACTCTCAATCACATTTAACATATTACCACGTATAACCAAAGTGGGAGAGTTCTCTCAGTATTCCAAACCGCCATGTGGTGTCGTAGGCCTTTTCCATGTCTAGAAATACTGACAGAAAGAACTGTTTGTGAATAAAAGCTTCGCGTATCTGCGCCTCAATACCTATCAAATGGTCAGTGGTGAATCGACCCTCGCGAAAACCGCACTGGTATGGGTCAAGCAGTTTGATTCTAGGAAATGTAGTAGGCGGCGCTTTATCAGAGACAGCTAGTTAGTGCTATAGGCCGGTAACTCGAAACAGACGATGGATCCTTGCCCTGTTTCAGGATAGGAATTATAATAGCCTCTTTCCAGGCAGACGGTATCTCGCCGGAAGACCATACAGCGTTGTAGAGGGAAATGAGGGTTTTCTGTGTTTCATGGGGAAGGTGCTTCAGCATTTCATATATGACACGGTTAGCACCTGGTGCAGAATTATTGCAGCAGTTTAGTGATGCCTGTAGCTCAGCTAATCTTAATGGTTCGTTCTATGCCTCGTGTTTTTTGCATTTTCGTTCCAGCTTCTGTCCTTCTATTCTGGCTTTGTATCGTTTAAATGTTTCCGAGTAGTGCGATGAGCTGGACACATGTTCAAAATGTGCGCCCACGAAGTTCGCTTGGTCTTCCAAGCTGTCGCCCTGTCTGCTTACCAAAGGGAGTGAATATGTTTGTCGTCCTCTTACCTTATTTACCCTGTTCCAGACTTTGGATTCATCTGTATACGAGTTTATACTTGATAAAAACTTCTGCCAGCTCTCTCTTCTGGCCTGTCGGCGCGTTCTCCTGCCTTGGGACTTTACCTTCTTAAAATTGACAAGATTCTCCGCAGTAGGATACTCACGTAGCAGCCCCCACGCTTTGTTCTGTTTTCTACGAGCGCTCCTACATTCGTCGTTCCACCATGGGACACGGCGTTTGCATGCCACACTACTCATTTGGGATATGCATTTAAAAGCGGCATCAATTATGAAGGTAGTGAAATACTCCACAGCAGCATCAATTCCTAACGAAGACATGTCAGCCCAGGAGATACTACTAGTAAGAGTTCGAAATTTCTCCCAATCGGCTGTACCAACCTTCCATCGAGGGGCTTGTGGTGAGGCCTCATTTTCTTTGGTTGTTGTCAGTAGTATTGGGAAGTGATCGCTCCCGTAAGGATTTTTGGTAACTTCCCATTTAAGTTCAGAAAGTAGAGACGCGGAAGCTATGCTCAGATTAATAGAAGAAAATGTTCTGTTTGCAATACAGTAAAATGTAGGTTCCTTTTTATTCAGGAGGCACGCACCAGACGAGAAAAGAAATTGTTCAACAAGACGACCTCGTGCATCGATACGAGAGTCGCCCCACAGACTGCTGTGCGCATTGAAATCGCCAAGAACAAGATAAAGTTCTGGCAATTCGTCTATAAAGGACTGAAATTCATGTTTGTGTAAGTGGTAATGTGGGGGTATGTAAAGCGAGCAAATGGTGATGAGTTTGTTTAGAAGAACAAGTCGAACTGCCACTGCTTCAAGGGGCGTTTGTAGCTGCAAACGTTGGCATGCTATGTTTTTGTGTATTATGATGGCAACACCGCCTGATGATGCGAGAGCATCATCGCGATCTTTACGAAACGTAACATACTGTCCGAGAAAGTTTGTATGTTTTGATTTTAAGTGTGTTTCCTGTACACACAGCACTTTTGGATTGTGTTGGTAAAGGAGTTCTGGGATATCGTCGAGGTTCCTAAGAAGGCCTCTGAGGTTCCGCTGCATAATTTGCGTGTCCATAGTGAAGGTAAATTGGTGCTGTGTGTACGAAGAAGAACGTGTTTTAGCCTACAGAGCCGTTTGCGGCCCTGTAATTTTGGTTCTGTCTTTTCTATAGTCGGGTACAACTTTAGAAGACAGGAGGAGGCCCCGCCCAGTTGACCGAAGCGCAGCAGCCAATTCCTCCGCGACTAAAGAAATAGTCCCGCTCAAAAAATTGTGACTGCTTCTAAAACGCGTATTTGTCGCTATAATTAAGATTTGTGTATCTTGACGAGTGGTTTGGTAAAACTATCATGATGGAAATGCTACCGCACATGCCGGATCGCGAGAGAAAAATAACTCCATGCCTTCTACAACGCTGTGCGTCGTCTGCTACGGAGCAAGATCGACGGCACCGGGCGTAGCAGTCGCTGGCTTAATAGCATAAGACTCATATATACTTTTTGTGCGTTTGCACAACCTTATTTTCTTAATGTGTTGGGCTTATTTTTAATTAATATATTTTTTTTCTTTTTTTTTCGCGGTTGCGAACCTGCGATCTCGTAAGTTCGGGCACGATCGCGCGCGGCATTCCGTGCCAGTTTTTGGCCATGGAGCCCAGCGAGGTGACATCGGAACGCAATCCTTTGTTGCCGAACGAGCCTTGTGTCGCCTCGATGACCACACCACCAAGGAGCCTCGGCAAGAACAAGAGCGCCCACATCCTGAACAGCGATTCACGCAACATGATGATTGTTGGAGTTTAGTGGCGCAAGGGCCAGGTATGGCCAAAGAGCGCCATGACAGTATTAGTTCGCGCAAGATGATGGTAATGGCTTGTTAGTGGTAGATGAATAGGGAATTATATGAACATTAGATGTGGCATGGCTGTAAAGGGGCCTAAAATCAGTCGCTGTAAAGTGCGTAAAATCTATAAGTAATAAGATTATGGCAATGAGTGATTATGTGTACTATGGACATGAACAATGTATTGCGAAAGAATGAAACGAGTTACAAAAATTTAAAGATACAAGAATTGGCCATAAGCACAAGTGCCTAAACAGAGCCCTTGAAACACAAGGGCCTGGAGGCATGTGCAGTGAAAAAACTATCGCAGCAACATCCTCTAGAGAGAGGATGCACTACGAACTTATTGGGCTAATAACATGTAGCCCAACATCTTTCAAGAAAGCAAGGACTGCGTTGGTGCTAAAAAGTGGTTCTTTACCGAGAAACATAGCGGGATGCAGAGGGACACAATAGCGATATGCGAGAGGAAAATGTTTCTTTCTTTCTCTTTCGGCTTCCCGACACTCCAAGAGGACGTGGAGGACGGTGAGCCTGTCGCCACATCTACCACATGTTGGAGGATCATTTCCATTCAATAGAAAATTGTGAGTACCATATGTGTGTCCTATTCTGAGACGACAGAATAGGACATCAGTTCGTCGTGTTTTAGCTGTACAGGGCCAGAAACCTAACTGTGGCTTAATCAAGTGGAGCTTATTAGTTGTTTCAGCGTCCCACAGACCCTGCCAGTGGCCTCGCAGTTTCCTTCGCAAAAAAGGCTTCAGATCTGTGGAGGAAATAGCAGCGGCAGGATTAATAGCTTGCGATGTAGTTGATGTGGCCAACTGGTCTGCTAGCACATTGCCTTCGATGCCTCTATGGCCAGGCACCCAGCATATTATTACATGTCTACGAGATTGGTAAATGTTACACAAGAGTGAGTAAAGCTCGATAACAACAGGATTCTTATGCTTTTGGAAAGATGTTGGCGCTTTTACAAGACTCAACGAGTCTGTGAATAATATAGCCTTTTGTAGTTTCAATTTGTCTATATGTTTCACTGCAGAAAGTACTGCATAGGCTTCTGCGGTGAAAATGCTTGTTAGGGGGTTCAATACGTCGGATTTAGAAAAAGAGGGGCCAACCGCGGCGTAAGATACGCCAGCATGGGACTTGGATGCATCGGTATAGAATTCCGAGCACGAGTACTTCGATTGAAGTTCGCGGAAATGCATTGCAATTTCGAGGTCGGGAGCATGCTTTGTGACCTCTACAAAGGATAGATCACATTCTATCACCTGCCACTCCCAGGGCGGTGACAGCTTAGCTGGAGGCATTAGGCGATGTTCTAGAAGTGGGACATCCATCTCTTCGCTAAGTTCTCTTACACGCAGTGAGAAAGGCCGCCTCATAGAGGGTCGATTATAGAAAAGCGTTGAACACTTCAAATCATTAAGGGTTGTAAAACAAGGATGTTCCCTATCGGAGTGCACTTTGAGAAAATAGGTGAAGCTGATGTATGTTCTCTGGAGGTGGAGTGACCACTCATTCGATTCTACGTATAGACTTTCGACGGGGCTTGTTCTGAATGCGCCAGTGGCCAGGCGGATACCTAGATGGTGGACGGGGTCTAGCATTTTTAGCGCGCTCGGGGCGGCAGAGTGATATACTACGGCACCATAGTCCAATCGTGACCGAATGAGGCTCTTGTGAAGGTTCATTAAACACTTCCTGTCGGTGCCCCAGGATGTGTGAGATAAAATTTTCAGTAAGTTCATTGTTTTTAGGCATTTCGCCTTTAGATGTTTTATGTGGTTAATGAAAGTAAGCTTAGAGTCAAGTATGATGCCTAAAAATGTGTGTTCTTTGTTCACAGGTATTTGTTGTCCATACATTTCGATAGTTGGATCTGCAACAAGACCTTTCTTCCTGGTGAAAAGAACACAAGAACTTTTGTGGGGGTTTACTTTGAACCCGTTTTCCTCTGCCCACTTAGACACTTTGTTGAGCCCCTGCTGTACCTGTCTCTCGCACACTGCGAGGTTACAGGACTTGAAGCCTATCTGTACGTCGTCCACGTAGATGGAATAAAAGATAGCTGGTGGTAAAGAAGCACGAAGCGTGTTCATTTTAACGATAAAGAGTGTGCAACTGAGCACGCCTCCTTGGGGTACACCAGTTTCCTGCACAAAAGGTCGTGATAAAACATTGCCAACTCGAACACGGAATGTGCGATTCAGCAGATAACTCTCAATCACATTTAACATATTACCACGTATACCAAAGTGGGAGAGGTCTCTCAGTATGCCAAACCGCCATGTGGTGTCGTAGGCCTTTTCTATGTCTAAAAATACTGACAAGAAGAACTGTTTGTGAACAAAAGCTTCGCGTATCTGCGCCTCAATACGTATCAAGTGGTCAGTGGTGGATCGACGCTCGCGAAAACCACACTGGTATGGATCAAGCAGTCTGTTTGATTCTAGGAAAAGTAATAGGCGACGGTTTATCATTTTTTCGAAGACTTTGCAGAGACAGCTTGTTAGCGCTATGGGCGGATAACTCGATACAGAGGATGGATCCTTCCCCTGCTTCAGGATAGGGATCACTATGGCCTCTTTCCAGGCAGAGGGGATCTCTCCGGAGGTCCATATAGAGTTATACAGACAGACAAGGGTTTTCTTCGTTTCAGAGGGTAGGTTCTTCAACATTTCATATAATATGCGGTCAGAGCGTGGGGCAGATTGGTTGCAACAGGCGAGTGATGCATGAAGCTCTGCTAAAGAGAAAGGTAAATTATATGGCTCGTTCCCGGTGCTCTTTCGGTCTAGTTTTTGTTTTTCTATTGCTGCTTTGTATTTTGTGAATTCTGGAGAATAGTGCGATGAACTCGACACATGTTCAAAATGTGCACCCAGGTGGTTCGCTTGGTCTTCCAAGCGGTCGCCCTGTGTATTTACCAAAGGGAGTGAATATGTTTGTCGTCCTCTCACCTTGTTAACCCTGTTCCATACTTTGGCCTCATCTGTATACGAGTGTATACCTGATAAAAACTTCTGCCAACTCTCTCTTCTGGCCTGTCGGCGCGTTTTCCTGCCTTGTGACTTTATCTTCTTAAAGTTGATAAGATTCTCCGCAGTAGGTGAATCACGTAGCAACCCCCACGCTTTGTTCTGTTTCCTACGAGCGTTCCTACATTCGTCGTTCCACCATGGGACACGGCGTTTGCATGCCACACCACTTATTTCGGATATGCATTTAGAAGCGGCATCAATTATGAAGGCACTGAAATACTCTACAGCAGCATCAATTCCTAACGAAGACATGTCAGCCCAGGAGATATTGCTAGAGGGAGTTCGAAATTTCTCCCAATCTGCTGTATCAACCTTCCATCGAGGGGCTTGTGGTGGAGACTTATTTTCTGTGGTTGTTCTCAGTAATATGGGGAAGTGATCGCTCCCGTAAGGATTTTTGGTAACTTCCCATTCAAGTTCAGGAAATAGACACGAGGAAGCTATGCTAAGGTCAATAGAAGAAAAGGTTCCGTTTGCAATACAGGAAAATGTA
The DNA here is from genome assembly GCF_013339745.2 of Dermacentor silvarum. NCBI lineage: Eukaryota > Metazoa > Arthropoda > Arachnida > Ixodida > Ixodidae > Dermacentor > Dermacentor silvarum. The sequence goes on along the minus strand of NC_051163.1, from coordinate 158,473,071 downwards.
GGTTCCTTCTTATTCAGGAGGCACGCACCAGACGAGAAAAGAAATTCTTCAACAAGACGACCTCGCGCATCGATACGAGAGTCGCCCCACAGACTGCTGTGCGCATTGAAATCGCCAAGAACAAGATAAGGTTCTGGCAATTCGTCTATAAGGGACTGAAATTCATGTTTGTGTAAGTGGTAATGTGGGGGAATGTAAAGCGAGCAAATGGTGATCAGTTTGTTCAGAAGAACAAGTCGAACTGCCACTGCTTCGAGGGGCGTTTGTAGCTGCAAATGTTGACATGCTATGCTTTTGTGAATTATAATGGCAACACCGCCTGATGATGCGATAGCATCGTCACGGTCTTTACGAAACGTAACATAGTGTCGGAGAAAGTTTGTATGTGTTGATTTTAAGTGCGTTTCCTGTACACACAGCACTTTTGGATTGTGTTGGTAAAGAAGTTCTTGGATATCGTCGAGGTTCCTAAGAAGGCCTCTGACGTTCCATTGTATAATTTGTGTATCCATAATGAAATTAAATTGGTGCTGTGTGTACTAAAAACAGAAGTATTGCCTTAGATTACAGAGCCCTTTCCAGGCCCTGTAACGCGGGATTTGTCCTCTCTGAAGCGGTCGAGGGAACCTCGCCGCTCCTTAGGCGCTTGGTGCGCCGTCGGGATGGGTGTGGTGTCCATTGCTTCTTGTGAAGCGCCGGACACGCGCTCTTGCGAGCGAGAAGTTTCGCGGGAAAGTCTCCCCGCGAAGGACGAGGCATTCGCGCCCACCAGCCCTGAGGTCGATGGGGCTGCCTTTGGGCCCGAGCTGCGCCGGCTGTTGCTAGCGCCAGCAGGGGCCGGTGAGGGTGAGGCAGCCTTGACTGCACCCACCGTGGGAGCTGCTGGCGGGCCTGCGGGTTCGCTACGCGAAGCGCAGGCTGCCACCGAGGACTGTTGTTGTGCCGGCAACCCTAAGGTAACCGGGCCTGTTTGCTGGTTGGGTGGAGTAGGCTTAGCGCCTTCCACCCTGGGGGCAGGAGCCACAAGCGACAGCTCGCTGCGTGCGGGCTGTGCAGGTGGCATTAGCCGCTGCGACGCTGCCCCTTGACGCGCCACATCAGCGTAAGTTGTCGTGTGGAATGGTGAGCACCTTTTGCGTGCTTCCCTGAACGATATATTTTCACGGACTTTCAGTGTTACAATTTCCTTCTCTTTTTTCCAACTTGGACAAGACCGGGAGTACGCTGGATGCTCACCATCGCAATTAACGCAGTGAGGTGTATCCTCGCAATTGTCTGAGGCATGACCTTGTACTCCACACTTAGCACAGGTGAGTCGACCACGGCAGCTCTGCGAGCCATGGCCGAATCTTTGACATTGGTAGCAACGCCTAGGGTTTGGTATGTAAGGTCTTACAGCTATCTTTGTGTAGCCTGTTTCAATGGTTTGTGGCAATTCGCTCAATTCAAAGGTAAGTATCAGATGTTTCGTGGGGATTTCTTTGTTGTCCCGTCTCATAACAATGCGCTGCACATTCGTGACGTTTTGCTCCTTCCATCCTTCCAACAGTTCAGTTTCAGATAGGTCGATGAGGTCTGCTTCTGATACTACCCCCCGTACTGTGTTCATGGACCGATGCGGTGAAACGGTAACTGGGACATCACCAAAAGTAACAACTTTGCCGAGTCTATTGTGTTGTTCTTTGTCACGTAGTTCAAGAAGAAGGTCCCCGCTTGGCATTTTGGTGACCTTGTAGCCAGGGCCTAGCGTGTTGGTCAAGCTTTTTGCAACTACAAATGGGGATATGGTTCTTGCTAGTTTTTGGTTCTTTGACTATGTACTACTTGTAATCGGGGGAAAATGTCTTTTGGTCTGGAGAACAAGTTCAGAATATCATCGGTGCGTCCCCTCTTCTGAGGGAGACGATCAAGAAGTCGGGGAAAAGCGGGTGTTCCCATAGCAGTTTGGTGTATTTCGGCAGCAATGGCAGCCACCCACCACGGAGTCCAACAAGGGGACGCTGCAGCACTTAACGCGTAAGGCTGCAGGCGCCAGCCGTACATTGCCGCTATAACCTTATATATAAACCCAAGGGAGGGCACCTACACAAGGTTAACCCAAGCCGCCTATGGAAATTGAGGAAGTAACAGAGGAGAAGAGATGACAGGACAGTGAAGACAGAAAAATAGAGCAGAGAAAGATCGGAGAGGGGGACAGGAAAAGGCGACCACCGATTTCCCCCGGGTGGGTCAGTCCGGGGGTGCCGTCTACGTGAAGCGGAGGCCAAAGAGGCGTGTTGCCTCCGCCGAGGGGCCATAAAGGTCCGAACACCCGGCATCGGCTCAACCCCCAGGATCCTCTTTTCCCCGGACACGGCTAAGCCGCGCACGGCTACACGCGGGAGGGGCCAACCCCCATGTGCTCGGGTCCGTGGTGTCGCAACACACCAAACGCCTGCTGACGCAGACGCCCCTGCGGCGATTTCACGCAACATGACCTTCCACTGCTACACGTTTTGGCGTAACAGGCAGCCTGAACGCAGCGTGGAGGACACGAGCAAGTTTGTCGCCGACATGCTCGGTGTCAGCGAAAGGACTGTTCAGGGTGAGGGAGGAAGTTAAAGCTTCGCATTTTTCGGGTGGAAAACTGACGACGGCCTCGCGAAAGCGCCCAGGCAATGCGGAGAAGAGAAGACGCAGCGCGAAGTTTGACATCTTCACGTTGTGCGCGCTGAGGTCATGTGTGCACGATTTCTTTCGCCGCAACGAGATACCGACGGTCGAGAAGATAACTACAGAGTTCTCGGTGTGTATGGAACTCCCGTCACTAAGGCGGTGTACTGTGCGTCGCCTGCTTGCCGAGATCGGCTTCAAGCACGAAAAGAGAAGCCGCCCGCAACTCGCTGCTTATCGACCGGGATGACATCAGCGATTGGCGGAATCGCTACCTCCGTGACGTGGAGCGCTACCGGGCGGAAGGCCGAAAGATCTTCTACCTGGACGAGACATGGGTGACGGCAGGACACACTCGGTCGATCGTGTGGACAGACACCGTGGTGCAGAAGCGCGGACGCCTGTTCGCTCGAGCAAATGGCCTGACGACGGGTCTAAAACAACCTTCTGGGAAAGGTCAGCGCCTGATCGTGACGCACATCGGCAGCGAGGATGGTTTCGTCGACGGCTGCTTGGATGTATTCAGAGGCCAAAAGACAGGCGACTACCACGAAGAAATGGACGGCAATCGCTTTGAGGGCTGGTTCAAGGACGTTCTGCAGAAGTTGCCAGCTGGTAGCGTCATTGTTTTAGACAATGCACCTTACCATAGCTGGCGAGAAGAGAAATTGCCGACGACGGCATGGAAGAAGGAAAAGATACAGGAGTGGCTCACAAGCAAGCACATCACCTACGGTGAAAGGATGATAAAGAAGCGGCTGCTTGAGGTGGTGGCATCTGTAAAGTCACGCTTTCTGAGCTACATCGTAGACAACACAGCTGTAAGGGCCGGTTGCATTGTACTCAGGCTCCCGCGTACCACTGCGAATTTAATCCCATTGAGCTTGTGTGGGCCACCGTAAAAAATGGCATCGCTGTGGACAACAGAGACTTCAAGCTGTCCACGGTCGACGTCATCTTGAGCGAGAAAATCAAGCAGGTAACGGCGGAAGACTGGAGGAAGAGCATTCAGCATGTGATGGACTTGGAGGCAAAGTTCAGACTTGACATGTCTGGGAGTGAGCACATTCAACCCATCATCATCCAGCTGGGTGAAGATGACACTGAAGAAAGCGACTCCGACTGCGAGCTGTCTGGCATTGAGCCACTCGACGAAGCATAAAGGCTTCTTATTAACAAAAGAACAGCCCTTATTAGGGCTACCAAAATTTTGCTGGTGGGTTCGCAACAACCAACCATCCATTCCGTGACCTCTCAAATAAATAAGCAGTTCCATTTATGGCATATTCCTTATAAAAGAAGCTCAATTCTGATAAGCAACGTCCTGCACACATTGTGCTCGATTTAAGAAGTGGCATGGAAACACATTAAAACGGCCTGGCAAGGACCCGATATCCGGACAGCGGGAGGCCACCTAATAACGCCGGCTGGAATCTGCACAGCGCGAGTCACGGTAAACAACCGCACTTACCCGGCGAGCTTCGTAATCCTGCAGCACGGCTCCAGGGATGTTATCCTAGGCATGGACTTTCTAAACCAACACGGTGCAGTCATCGACTTAAGGTCCAAGTCGATAACGCTTTCAACGCACAACGCGACACCATCGGATACAAACACCAGTTACCATGCCTTGAATGTGCTAGAAGAACAAGTCACCGTTCCGCCTCGCTCCAGCGTAATGATTTCCGTCGGTACCGAAGTGCCTACAGACATGGAGGGTGTCATCGAGGGCGATCATCACTTACTCCACGACCGTGAAATTTGCGTCGCTAGAGGCATAGGTGAGCTACATGAAGGCAAAGCAAGAGTGATGCTTACGAGCTTCAGCCACGAATACAAGCACATTAACAAAGGTACCACGGTCGCCTACATCGACGAAATAGTACAATCCAGCGGTGCTTTCGCCTTCACGGATTCTAGTGCACCTGCAACGATGACTGTAGTACCTGAACCAACTTTCGACGTCAATTAGAACCTTCCCAATCATAAGAAAGAATAGCTAAAAGCTCTGCTCCTGCAATACAAGAACTGCTTCTCGTCGTCGTCAAAAGTTCGACAAACCTCTGTCGCCAAGCACCGCATCATAACCGACGAATATGTCCGCCCACTCGGTCAGAGCTACTACCGAGTTTCGGCGCGCCAACGCGAGGACATAAGGCAACAAGTGGACGAAATGTTACGCGACGACATCATCCAGCCATCCAAGAGTCCGTGGGCGTCCCCCGTGGTGTTAGTAAAGAAGAAGGATGGAACGCTACGTTTCTGCGTCGATTATCGTCGCCTCAACAAGATCACGAAGAAGGACGTATACCCTCTCCCACGGATTGACGACGCCTTGGATCGACTCTACAACGCAAAGCAGCTCCTTGCCCGTGGAGAGGGCTGCTCGGTGAAGTGGGCCCTGCGGCTCTACGAGGCGGCGGCCACATCACGCCTGCGGTACGCCCTCCCGCTGGTGGCGCTGCCGCCACGCCGCCTCGAAAAGTTGGAGCTGCAGCACCGGGCGGCCATCCGACTCTGCCTGGGCGTCCCCCGGAGCTCCCAGATTGCCGCTACCCTTGCGGAGGCTGGAGCATGGCCCCTGTCGCTCCTCTTCCTGCAGCAGGGGCTGAGGCACGTCGACCGCCTCCACCATGCTCCTGATGGCAGAGGCCTGCTGCGTCGCCTCCAGTCCCGGCCTTCCTCAAGGATGGGTCAGCTGTGCCGCCTCTACGAGGAGGTAGTTGGCAACCCACCGCCGAATGCGGTACAGCTGCCCCCACCGCAGAGGCCTCCTGTCCCCATCGCCACGGAGCTGCCCGGGATTTCGAAGAGGCGCTCGCCCGCTTGCGCCCTGCAGCAGACGGCCGCCTGCCTCCTGGACGAGACCCTCGGAGACCACCTCCTGGTGTACGTCGACGGTTCGGTGGTACCGGACACCGGCTCTGCCACGGCGGCCTGCACGGCACCAGCCCTGCAGAAGAGCAGGCAGTGTCGACTGCCCAGACACGCCAGCTCGACTGCAGCGGAGGTGGCAGGCCTCCACCTGGCCGTCGACCTACTCTCCGAGGAGCTTCCTGGGGTACCAGCGGCCATCCTCTGCGACTCCAAGGCAGCCCTCCTCGGCCTGCAGAGGACAGAAAGCGCCAGCCTTGGAGTCGCACTGCTGTCTACCCGGCTGACAGCGCTGCAGGACGCAGGCCACCCGGTGTCCCTGCACTGGATCCCCGCCCACGTAGGGATCCCGGGCAACGAGGCAGCCGACACCCTGGCGAAGGACGCCCACCACACCACTGTGCCCCTCAGTCGGGCCGTGACGGAGGGCGACTTCACAGGACTGAGGCTGCGGCGACACCTGGCGACCCACCACCCAGACAAACGGGTGGCACTGGGATGCCCCCCACGACCACTCCCCCAGCGAGGCCTGGCTCGCAGGGAGACCTCGCTCCTTCTCCGGCTCCGCATCGGCTGCAGCTGGACGGCAGCACGCAGCTACCGACTGGGACGAGCGACGTCCCCGGCCTGCAGCTCCTGCGGGGAGCCGGAGACGATCGAACATCTCCTGCTGGCCTGCCCGGCGTACCTCCAGCAGCGGGGCCCACTCCTGCAGGAGTTCCGCCGCCTGGGCCTCCCCTCTGGCAAGGAGGAAGATCTCCTCTTCCCCGGCCGACACCACCTTTCTGCACTTCGAGGCGTCGTGGAGTTTCTTGACTCGTCAGGGCTCTCCGCACGCCTCTAAGGACATTTCTACAAGCGGGAAGGCCTCACGGCCTCCCACCCCACCCCGGGCCTGACCGGCCTGGCACAACACCCCTGCAGACTCTGCAGCATACCAAGGCCTTCCATCTCGGCCTGATACGTGCCGCCTATGCCTGCCGGTTTTGCTTCGCCCAGCCATGGCGACTCCACTCTATCCCTTCTTTCGCTCCCACTTACCCCTCCCCGTTGGCGCTGAGCCGTGCTCCCTCAGGGGCTGCAGAAGATAGCGTCAACCTTTCCCTTTCCCTCAAGAACCACTTATCATCATCAACGCAAAGTACTTTTTGTCAATGGACCTCAACACCGTCTACTGGCAAGTCGAAGTCGACGAGAGGGACCGGGAGAAGACTGCCTTTATAACACCAGACGGACTGTTCGAGTTCAAGGTCATGTCGTTTGGTCTTTGCTGGGCACCTGCGACTTTCCAACGCGTCATGGATAACGCCAGACGATGGCAGGCTTGAAGTGGCAGACTTGCCTCGTCTATTTGGACGACGTCGTTTGCCTCAAGCTTCGAGGAACACCTCCAGCGCCTTCAAAAGTTCTTCAAGTTATCAAGACCTCCGGACTCACGTTGAAGCCAGAAAAGTGCTGCTTCGCATACGAGGAGCTCTTGTTTTTGGGCCACGTCATCAACAAGTCTGGAGTTTGCCCTGACCCACAGAAAACTGCGGCCATCGCTGACTTTCCTCCGCCCGCCGACAAGAAGGCAGTCCGTAGATTTCTTGGACTGCGCGCCTATTACAGGCGCTTCGTGAAGGACTTTTCACGGATCGCTGAGCCACTGACGTACCTCACGAAGGCCGACGTCGAGTTCAAGTGGGAGACGCCGCAAGTCGAAGCATTTGAAGAACTGAAGCGACGCTTGCAATCGCCGCCAATACTTGCAAATTTCGACGAAAAAGCCGATACCGAAGTGCACACCGACGCAATGAGTGTAGGACTCAGTGCTGTGCTTGTGCAGAGGACTGACGGACTAGAAAGGGTTGTAAGTTACGCTAGCCGGTCGCTGTCGAAGGCGGAAACAAATTATTCCACAACCAAAAAGGAACGCCTCCCCATCATCTGGGCTACATCAAAGTTTCGTCCTTACCTCTATGGCAGGCCCTTCAAAGTTGTCAGCGACGACCACGCCTTGTGTTGGCTAGCTAACTGGAAGGATCCTTCAGGTCGCCTCGCACAATGGAGTCTGACACTTGAAGCATTCGACATCACCGTCGTTTACAAGTCCGGCCGAAAGCACTCTGACGCCGACTGCTTGTCTCGCGCCCCCGTTGAACCGCCGCCACAGGACGACCAGGATGACGACACTTTGTCGGGACCCATCAGTCCTTGTCTGCTTGTCTGGCGACCCCGTCGAACCGCCGCCACAGGACAACCAGGATGACGACACTTTCTTGGGACCCAACAACAGCGAGCTGACCCGGAACTAATGAGCCTTGTAGACTGCCTGGAAGGCAAGACCGTCATTGTGCCCAAGGTGTTCAGGCGAGGATTGGCGTCGTTTTTCTTGCAAAACGAGATTCTCTTAAAGACGAACTCCTCGACTGTTCGAGCCAACTACCTCCTCGTGGTACCCTCAGCATTGCGTCCAGAGGTTCTGCGAGCTCTCCAAAGCGACCCAACGGCTGGACACCTCAGTTTTTCCCGCACGCTCGCGAGGATCCAAGAAAAATACTACGGGCCTCGCTTCTCTGCCGACGTCGCCCATTACGTAAGGACATGCCGAGACTCTCAGCGACGCAAAACACCGCCGACAAGGCCAGCCGGACTTCTACAGCCGATCGAGTCACCTCGCTGACTGTTACAGATGATCGGGATGGTCATACTGGGGCCTTTCCCGACGTCGACGTCCGGGAACAAATGGATCGTCGTAGCTACGGACTACCTCACGCGCTACGCCGAAACAAAAGCCTTGCCCAAAGGCAGTGCCACCGAGGTAGCCCGATTTTTCGTTGAGAACACCCTCCTGCGTCACGGCGCCGCAGAAGTCCTCGTCAACGACAGAGGTACAGCCTTTACGGCAGAACTCAAGCCATCCTGCGATACAGCCAGACAAGCCATCGCCGGACCACCGCCTACCACCCGCAGACGAATGGCCTCACCGAGCGCCTAAATAAGACCATCGCCGACATGCTGGCAATGTACGTCGACGTCGAACACAAGACGTGGGATGCCATCCTTCCGCACGTGACCTTCGCATACAACACGGCCGTGCAAGAAACGACGCACGTGGCGCCGTTCAACCTGGTCTACGGAAGGAACCCGGCAACGACGCTTGATGCCATGCTACCGGACGTCACCGACGAAGAAAATCTAGACGTTGCCAGCGATTTGCAGCGTGCCGAAGAAGGCCGACAGATCGCCCGCCTGCGCATCAAGAACCAGCAGAGGACCGACAGCCGACACTACAATCTTCGACGACGCTACGTCGAGTACCAGCCCGGCGACCGTGTTTAGGTCTGGACTCCGATACGCCGACGAGGAATTAGCGAGAAACTGTTACGTCGCTATTTCGGACCATATAAGATCATCCGACGTATTGGCACACTGGACTATGAGGTCGTGCCAGACGGCATTTCGTAATCACAGCGGCGCCAGGCACGACGTGAAGTCATACAGTTTCTTACTGTAACACCTAGAGGGTAAACTGGCGCCACCGTCTATGCGATTTTCTTAAATGGCGCCGTGCCCTCATGGGAATGACGGGATATGTGTCTGCGAGGCTTGTGTTGGCTGTTGTTGTACGAGGCTCCGTCTAAAACGTGTCTATATGGCTACACAAATAACGCATTCTTAAAATAAAATCTACATAAAAGGCTTTCATTCACCCATATTACATTTCTCAATAAAGTTTACTCAGCTGCAATGCAGCATCAAGCGAAGAAAAGCAAGAACAGACGACAAGTTGTTCCAAAGCGAGCGAGAATCTTATCGTCTGCCCTCCAACTTTAGCGGCCAGCTGATACTTATTACGTTCCATAGAATTCTCCGTTGAATAGTATGTCCTCAAAATTAAACAAAACATGTTTTTGTGTAATAATAAAGCTAAAGCAGTTTTTTACGTGCTGTTTTAGCAGGAAATGAATCATTGTGACAGACGGAACGGTACTAGCCAGGCGCGTCTTCAAGGCGTTCTGGCTCTCCAAGAACGATGCCACTCCGAAGTCACAATATACCGGCATTCCCATGGATACCACAGCGCAGCAGCGTCAGTTTTCCCTCTAGGTAATATAGTGAGAAACTCTACGCGTGAAGTCATCCACGTGGTGCGTCTTAGCCCTTTCTACGCCCGCTGACGAACTTCGGTACTTTGTTACTTTGTTATTGCTTGTTGTTTTTATTGCGATAGCAATTATATGTACACTTAAACCGGATTTCTGCCGTCGGCGTCGCCGTCGCCGTGAGGTTCCGTATAGATTCCAAGGGCGATAAAATCGTCGCCACGCGCCGTATGCGCGAGCGAAAGCGCGAGGGGGGGGGGCGCTATCACGGAGAGCGAACGCACGGCCGAAAGCAAACACGACCGTCGCGCGAAAGGCCGTGGGGGTATGGGAGAGAGGGAGGCGGGGCGACACTGTGCTCCGGCACCAAAGGCGTATCTTGCAATCGGGCGTAAGGGGAACTTGCCACTCTATCTCCCACGCGAAAGTAACAAAGCGGTAAGGCAGCGCGCGGAGGGAGGGGGGGGGGGGGGCGCAGCTTTTACTCTGCCAACAACTCCGTCCGTACTTTGCCTGGCTGTGGCCGTCGCCCGCACGGTCTCCTATCTCCACACGGCTCTGACCTTTGTATGCGCTGTGCATCCGCAGCTCAGTTTCCTTTGAAGCGATAGACCCCACGAACTTTGCCCGCTGCTGCGGCTGCGATTGCTGCCAACGTTTTGACAGTCGTTGTATGCGGCCATTCAGTGTGATCTATTCATGTTTGCTTCTGCGCGCTGACACCACGCTTGTTAATTCAGTTAGTAAGCGGATGTGTCCAAGTTTGTGCAGCCGATAAAACTACTATCCCTACTCCGAATAGCTCTCTACTAATTTGCTATCGCAATTTATGCTTCGCTTTTCGGGCGAAACTGAGACTTTTCTTTCTCTCTCTCTGTACGCGTGGTTTTGTTTTCGCTTTCTTGTTTGTATCATCGGGACGATTCTTTTTAAGGGGAGGGTATTGACACGTATATATATGTTTATTTATCACCGGTGACCGCTTTTCACCGGCTAAAAATGTTAAACGTTATCGCTAGGCACAGGACGCGCCTGCATGTATGGGAAGTTTCTCGAACGTTATCGATGCTTCTATCCGCTGTCTTTTGTCACCGACGCTCATGTAATCTGATTGTATGAGAGACGCGAATTATCTAGGTCTTTCTGGAAGAGATGCGGGTACCAGGGGTTATTCTGGGGCCTTCGATGACTCATGTATAAAAGCCGACGCGTTTCGCCGCTGATCAGATTTCGACGATCGCCGACTGTGTTCACCGCTTTCGTTGTGCTTTGAGTGTAGCTTGCTTTTGTGGGCACATGTTCGCCCAATAAAGAATCAGTTTCGTCATACACAGTTTTACGACTGTTTACTTCAGCGTTACTACTACATGACAGTATGGGAATATGCTGATCAGACTATCTGAAGTAGAGCACTGCACGGGCCGGTTTTTCAGGTCCGGGCCTGGCCCGAGCCCGAAAGTACCATTCTTTGGCCGGCCCGGTTCTGTTCCACCCATTAGCCCTTTTGCCTTTACGAAGCTAGCTCGCGTTCTCGATTATTGTGAAAATACTGTCATGTGATCAACGGCCGCCGGGCGGTCTTCAAGCTGCATCATAGCAAGTTTTTGCCCTGCATCCCTTCTTTATGGTTACTTGATACTTTAACTGTGAGAGAAATAAACATTTCATTACTAGCCGAACACCCACAGATTATTATGTGAATATTTGGTATGAAAAGAAACCATGCAATGGACAGTTAGGAAAATAGGGAGGGATCAGGCTGGCAACAACCACCGGGAGTGGGAGAACCCCGGCTTACATTTAGGGATGAAGTTGTAAAAAAGCACATCGGTTGATCACCATGCTCGTGCTTTAAAGTGTGCGGCAACATACTATAGACGTCAGACTCTGCCCAGGCGGCGCTGCGGAAAAACCCGCCACCAGCGCCCCCATCGCAGCCTTGGCGCAAACTGAGTAGTGCAAAGAGAGCTGTCCGCAAGCGAAGCTGCATAGGCCACAATAGAGCCCCGTCTTTCGGTTTTGTAAAGGCACGGTTTCCTAAAAATCAAGGACCTGGAAAGCTTCTTCCGCCCATCCACGCTTCGGAAAGGGAGCAGAACGAAGTACGTGTACAATGTAAAAGAAGTTTCAGGTGTTATTTCGGCGCGCTGCAACTCGCAAGTACAGCGAGCATCGTACAACGTCGAGTTCGAGGCAAGCACTCCGACGTCCGTTCTCTAGCGCCTAAATGTGTTAAATTTGGGTACGTACATAATATCAAAGCGATGAAGTACATATATGATTAAGTCAGGTAACTATGTAGCTTACGGTCAGTGGTACAAAGCTCGCTTTATCAGCGGCGGACGGCCCCGGCGACCTTCGCCTTTTCAGTTGCGTTCTCGCTTCAGCTCTCGCTTCCTGGGCGTTCGAGCGTGTTATCGCGCATCTTCGAATGTTTTCTTCACGGTTGTCTTCCGTTTGTATTTACTGCAAATGGAGATACGTGCGTGTCCGCTTTCGCGGGATACAACCGAAGGCAAAACAAACCAGCAGACGCTTAAAACAACACACGCGCACAAATTAATGTAAAGAAACGCGACATTTTTTTTTCTAAACACGTGCGTTACTTCGCAATTGCTCATCCAGTGCTCCCACAGCAACTTTATTGCTCAGATTACAAAAAAGAAAAACGCTGTCAAGAGGGCTCAGTGCATTGCGAAACGTGCTCGTTGTATCGAAAAAGCCGAAACTAGAAATAAGCTCGCGATACCACAATTCCCTAGAACATGATTTTGAATTCATAAAGGAACCAAAATGTTTGGTTAAACTGACCTGCCAAATCTTTCCGTTACACTTGCTGAGTAAAGTGGAGGCGGACGTGTACGTGTAAACAGGTAGAAACATCAATGGCACATACGCAGGATGGTTCACAACTTTGTTTATTCTGTTGCCAACGAAGAGGCGGCTGCAGATTCCTCAGTTTTCGCTTGGTTTCCATAGTCCCCCGTGAGGGCTACGCAACACAATTACAGCAGAACAACATTATCACACTTTCTCATGTGAGCGGCTGTGTTGTGGAGAATGCGAGTAATTCGCTTACCCAACACGCGAACGGCCCGTATCTAGCGCTCTCTCCTTTCTCCTTCATACGACCGCGATGGAAATCGGTAAAACTGAACGTTGTTATTCAGTCCTTCACGTTCATGGCAATTTACAACGCAACAGTAACGTCGATTGCGGCGTTTCTTCGTAGCGCGCGGAGCTGTCGCGGTTGCCGTCGTGCTCGCCATCGCCATAGAAGGAGTGAGCCAACAAGAACTTTACGGCAGTTCGGCGGCACGTCCGACTAGCGGAGAAATTCATAGCTCTCATTCTGGCTGTTAAATGCGCAAAACATTCGCAATATGAACAAAAATTAAGTTAAATCGTTGTTTCGCACTCGCTAGCTGCTTAGGCAACTTAGCAAGGGAGTCCGACTTTGCACTACTCAATTATTACTTCTTCGCACCGACAGGTGGCGCTACGCGTCTTGCAAAACTCCAGAGTCTGACGTCTATAGCGAAGGCATAGGTGAACACTACCATACACGCCGCCGCCCGCCATTTAATCTCACTTTTTAATCTCATATAGTCATTTGGATGTACCTACAGTGATAGAACTCGAGCCACTAATTTTGGCGCGAATGTAAATTTAGATATGCTGGTTACTGGTTTTCATAAATACGATAATACACGGCCACTAGAAGCTTTTTTTTTCATTAAACAGAAATTGTTGACCCACAAGGCTAACGCTCATCATATTTTCACGCGGAACATGCCATCTTTATTGCTTTATTCGGCTTCATTATAATGATGTCAATTTTTCAATCGACAATTTAGGCACCCTTGTTCAGAAATATATGCAAATTTAGACTCTGTCTAATTGTGCTTCAGTACAGTGCATCTACAACGTAGGCTTTCCTTGTTTTTTTTTCTCCGCCAGATTAAAGTATGATCTGCTTGCTTATTCACGTAAATTCGCAGACAACGCACCTAGTGCTACAAAAACATATACAAGGCTGCGAACACGAGGGTCGCGCCACTTAACGAGTGGAAATAGCATTCAAAATAAAAATTTACGAGGCAATAAAGTGCTTTGCATTTCTATTTTGTTTTTCATATTCCCCTCCCCAATGTTGAGAAATTTTGCAGCATCCGCGTAGTCTTAAAGCATTCGTCCAAGAACAATATACACTTGAAAGTCTCAGTTTAATTAGTTGGGCTAATTGTGATATAACCTACGGCAGAATATTCAACTCGCTTGAAAATATAACGAAGAAAATTAATGGAAACCAGTAGTAAGTTGCCCTGTGCCTTAGGACACAAAAAAGTTGCAAATTAACTTTTCAGAATTTGTTTGCTACAATTTTATCAATGTACTCTAAGTACTTCTTGAAAACTTATTTAATTTTTGTTTTTCCGTTAAAATGATCATGACGAAAATCGAGATATTTTTGTGCAGCAACAAAATATTGCCGTCGACTCTGCCTCTAGGCACGTCTTCCGCTCTTGAAAAATGTAACGAGTCCTATCGAAACTCATCTCATTGATTCCCGTTAAGGATAGCTCGGATACCTGAGACAGTCTAATGAATGTTTTTGCTGCGAGTCTCACACCAATCCAATAGTTTTCAATTTCTTTAGCGCGACTGCAATGCATATATATTTCTAACTCTTTGTCAGGTTGATTCAAATCTGTGATGTCTAGCAACTCATGAAGTGTGCCTTTCGCCGCTATTCCCACCCACCCAAATGTGTTTCTCCTGGTCGATAGGCGGCGCCGCTGTCGAAATCATACCGTTACCTCCATCAAACTTCGGCTCGTCCGTCACATGCCTGAGCACGATCACATCTAGGAATTTGAGGTGTTAATAGGCTGGGAACAATGTGGACAAGAGTTCCTTAGTGTCGCGAAGACGAAAGAATTCCTGCAGAACCTGCAATAAGATGATTATCGAAGTTAATGCGATTAGCATTTACACAATCTAGTGAACAAGAAGCGACACACCGTGTTAGCTAAGACATCTTTGTTTAGAATCCGTAGTGTTTCTCCTCATTTTCAAGTGATTCGGCTATATGCGGCCATAAACTGTCTCCCTGATTGACCCGATTTGTTATGACCATCGCTCGCCAATGTTACCTCACGATGGTAGAACAAGGACCGCAGGCCGACAGCGCATTCAGTGACGACGATTGAATTACGAGGTAGGAATGATGTCGATAGAACGACGAAGGCATATAAGGACGACGGCATGACGACGATGAGAGGATTCTGAAGTGACGGCGATAAAGAATTGCGACGGAATACAATGCCATGACACCGGTGTTCTAATCTCGATTGATTGACAATAATAGCACAATACTAGCGGAATGAAATAGAAATTATGCTGATGGAACGGAAGGTGGTATGACGACCAACGCATTTAGTAAATTTAGTCATTTTTAGGCAACCAGACACGCTTCTGAATAACATACCAGCTTGCTCCCTTTCTTTTCTCCTGTTCCTTCCCAAGACGCTTTGCAAACATATCCTCTGCCGTTGATCTCAGTACGCCAGTGCTCTAGCTCATTAGGCCACGATCACACGTTTACAAACGTATCTTGCCAACAAGTATATTATTCAAGCTCGAACTTAGGGGAACATTGAGCTTGGGGGCTCCTATCGAAATACATGGGAAATCGGAAATAGTTTCTCAGAGCAACCAATGCACGAAATTTGATGAGTTATGTTGAATTTAGAAAAAAAAGGTTGAGGTGTAGTGATTGCCGAAAGGGATATTTTATTATGGGCTGGTCTACCTTTCTTACGTCAAATTTTAAAGAATTGCCAAATTTCGAAAAAGAAAACTTGGCGTATAGAGCTATGTAGCTCAGCAGCTAAAAATGATATCGGAATTCTGTAAACTGCACCTAATAATATATCGAAAGCGGATAGCAATCTTAAATCATACACCATCCTGAAATATACCATCTATGTTATGAATGTTGCATTTGCAAAACCCTTCCAAACATTATAACAAATTCACGTAAGTTTTAAGGTAAAGCAAAAAAATTGTTCGCTTTTGATGCTCCAACGGGTGCAGTTTATAGAAATGCCATATTTGTTTTTAATGGCTGAGTTTCGGATTTGTAAACTTCATGCTTCTATTTTTTTTTGAAATTTACGAACATCCTGCAATTCTTTGAAAACATTACACTATCTAAACGAAAATTCTATTTGCTGCAGTCTCTGCAATTTAACTTTCCCCTTAAATGCAACACATTTCATTCAAATCGGTTCAGCGGTTTTCTCATGAAAGCATTCCTGCATTTTACATGTATTTGATAATCCGGCATCGAAGATAGGCCCGAGCTAAAGCTTCCTCTTAAACAATGGATCACGCCAGTTTTATAGGAAACCCATGAAACAGAACCCTGACGTATACGCAAGACCGTGGCCACAGTGGTGTACAAATAAAAAGTCTGCTCAAGGAAAAATATATATATTCATCGGAAGCTTCGCGGGAGCCGTTATCTCGATCAGACATCTCTCCAGAATGCGGACGAGCTTTCTGGCGAAGTGTCTAGCAAAACCGTCGATTCATTGTCAGTAGAGCAAGTAGCTGGCCGTCTTCGAGATAACGCTGATACACAAGCGCACTCGTTTCCTAGCACCGAGGTGAAGCCACAGCTTCAGGGTGTGTTTCTTTTTATTGCGCTTTCTTTAGTTGTGCGTCATAGCATACGTCATAGCGGGAATTTCGAATTCTTTAAGGTCGATACGCCACGTGGTGGCGAAAAAAGGAAACTGTACGAAATGTCCCTAATTCCTGGTATTGGTGGCTCCAAATACAGGCAGAAGAGAAGCGGTGACAAAGGGCATCCGTGTCTTACTGATGATAAAAGCCTAATCGGATCGGAGAGAATCATTCACTATCAACCTCGTTGAGCCATTAGCATAACATTTTGACACCTTTAAGCAGCTGGGATCCGATATTTATGTGCTCTAGTACACTAAACAGGAACGAGTGATTTACCCTGTCGAACGCCTTAGCCAGATCAAGCTGTACCATTGCTACCTGTCAGTTTTTACCCCTCAGCTACACACTCTAGCACTGATCTCGCAACATGAATGTTGGTCTGAATGGACCGACCTCTGATGCCACATGTTTGATGGTCACCTACCACAGATCTTATCACGACTTGTAAACGGTTAGCTAATACTTTTGCAAAAATTTTATAATCCACATTGCATAAGGAAATAGGCCGGTATCCGTCCACGTTTTGCAATTTAGTTTCATCATTGCTTTTGGCTATGAGGACAGTGTGCGCTTCGTACATTGTGGCAGGTAGGTACCCTACCTCCAAGGCCTCACGGTACACCTGAAGTAATAATGGGGACAAGAGGGAACGAAAACACTGATAAAATTTGGCACTAAGGCCATCCGGGCCGGGCGTCTTGCCTTTCGCTAATGAATCTATGCATGCAGTTATCTCATTAATATCAATGTCATCATTTGTATAATCATAATCGTCCTGATTTAACTGGGGCAGCAACGATACAAATTTGGTGGCAGACACACCTGTATCCAATGGCTTATGGCTTCGAAATAATTTTTGGTAATGTTCAAAAAACGCTTTAGTTATTAGGGACGGCTCATTCACAACGATTCCACCATAGTCTATATCTAGGATTTCTTTAGACAGCGCGTGTCGGCGCTCATCACCTAGGGACCTACTGCATGGCTGTTCTTCCAGAAAACGCTGCGCTCGCGCACGCACTAGTGCACCTTTTCTGTGTACAAAGCCTGTAACTGCGCCTTGGTGTTATGAATATCATCAATATATTGTCACGGGGATTCACAAGTACACGGGAGAGACAATATTTATAGGCTGCTGCTACCAGAGAATGGCTGACAGCATCTCACGAGGCATGTCCCGTCTTCTTCCTCTTCGCGTAGCACAGCGGTCCTTTAATGGCAGGCTCATACGCAATGCCTCGTAACATCACCCCCGGTGGACTGAGTGCCGTCACGGCGCCTTCTAAAATGAGTCAGCACTGCTGGTGTAGTAGGGTTTTAGCCGCGACACATGGACAACATCAGCAGCAGACGCAAAAGAAGAAGATGGGCGATGTTGGAGCGGAGTGATGAGGTAGTTAACATCGTTGAGCTTGCGGAGAACCATGTAGGGTCCTGTGTAGCGAGGGAGGAGCTTCTCGCACAGGCCTTGGCGTCGAGACGGCGTCCGGTGTAGGACCAGAGATTCAGGAGGGTACTCTACTTCGCGGTGCCGGCTATCATAGCGCTCTTTTTGGGAGGCCTGCGACGCACACAGCCTAGTGTGAGCAACCTGGCGAGCCATTCTGGCTCGAGAAAGGACGTCCTGAGCATATGCGGTTGGCACGGAAGGATCAGCAGGAAGGAGCGTCTCGAAGGGCAACGCAGAGTTGCGGCCGTACAGGATAAAGAACGGCGAATAGCCGGCAATGTCATGTCGGGACGAGTTGTAGGCAAAATTAACGTAGGGTAGGGCGGCGTCCCAATCGCGGTGATCAGTAGAGACGTACATGGACAGCATATCCGTGAGAGGTCGGTTGAGCCGCTCGGTAAGACGGTTGGTCGGTGGATGGTAGGCTGTCGTAAGGCGATGTTCAGTAGAGCAGCTACGCAGAATTTCGTCAATGACCTTTGCAAGGAAACAGCGTCCACGATCCGTAAGAAGCTGACGCGGAGCTGCGTGTCGAAGAATGACGTCATTGAGCAGAAAGTCTGCAACGTCGGTAGCGCATCTACTGGGCATGGCGCGCGTGATAGCATATCTGGTGGCGTAGTCAGTTGCGACAACAATCCATTTGTTCCCGGATACGGACGTAGGGAAAGGTCCGAGCAAGTCAAGGCCGATGCGGAATAAAGGCTCCGGTAGAATGTCGACAGGTTAAAGCAGGTCAGCCTGAGGAAGAGCAGGACGTTTGCAGCGTTGACAGCGTTCGCAGGCAGCAACGTATCGGCGCACCGAACGATATAAGCCAGGCCAAAAGAACTGCTGTCGCACGCGGTCGTAGGTGCGTGAAACGCCGAGGTGTCCGGCAGTTGGAGCATCATGTAGATGTTGAAGAATGGTGGTGCGCAGGTGTCGGGGAATAACTAGCAAGAATTCTGGACCGTCTGGTTCCATGTTGCGACGGTAAAGGACGTCAACGCGTAGGACATACTGGCGTAGAGCAGGGTCGGAACGCGCATAAGAGAGTCGCTGAATGGTGAGCTTTAGGGGTGCATCCTGACGCTGTTCTGTGCCGATGTCGCGTAGATCAGAGATGGCCAGCACACAGGCATCATGCTCATGGTCAGCGAGGCTAGCAGGGTCCGCCGGATGGCGCGAAAGACAATGGGCATCGTGATGTAGCCTGCCCGATTTATAAATTACCTCAAATTTATATTCCTGTAGTCTCAGAGCCCAGCGACCAAGGCGACCAGTTCGGTCCTTGAGTGAGGACAGCCAACAAAGAGCGTGGTGGTCGGTAAGAACCTAGAATGCGCGGCCGTATAAATACGGGCGAAATTTTGCGACCGCCCAAATCAATGCAAGGCACTCGCGCTCTGTGATAGAATAGTTCCGTTCTGATGTGGAGAGCAGGCGGCTGGCGTATGCAATAACAAGTGTGTGGCCATACTGGTGCTGAGCGAGGACGGCGCCGATTCCATGCCCACTCGCATCTGTGCGAACCTCAGTAGGCGCGGATCATAGTGAGCCAAGATAGGCGGTGAAGTGAGCAAGTTGGTCAGCGCCGAGAATGCGGTTGCTTGGTCGGGGCCCCACGAGAAGGGCACGTCCTTCTTGAGAAGGTCGGTGAGGGGTCGGGCTATGATGGCGAAATTGCGTATAAACCGGCGGAAGTAGGAGCATAATCCAACAAAACTCCAAACAGCTTTAGTAGACGAGGGCACAGGTAAGTTCTTAACAGCGCTAATCTTGGCAGGGTCAGGTTGGACACCTGTAGCACTTACAAGATGACCAAGCACAGTGATTTGTTGTCTGCCGAAATTACACTTTTTGGAGTTTAGCTGGAGTCCTGCTCGAGAAAATACAGCTAGAATGGTCGCCAAACGAGTAAGTGACTTTCAAACGTTGGGGAAAACACAATGACGTCGTCTAGGTAGCAGAGGCAGATTGACCATTTGTAGCCACAATGGAGAGAGCCCATCATGTGTTCGAACGTTGTGGGGGCGTTCCACAGTCCAAAGGGCATAACTTTGAACTGATAGAGGCCGTCCGGTGTGATGAAGGCAGTCTTTTCTCGATCCAAGTCATCAACAGAAATCTGCCAGTAACCCGAGCGCAGGTCTACGGATGAGAAGTACTTCGCACCATGAAGACAGTCCAGGGCGTCATCAATCCGTGGCAGCGGATATACGTCTTTGCGCGTTATTTTGATTAAGGCACGATATTCGACGCAAAATCTCCAGCTGCTATCCTTCTTTTTGACCAAGACGACAGGTGACGCCCACGGACTTGAGGAAGCCTCTATGACGTCTTTGTAGAGCATCTTGTCGACTTCTCGTTGTATGGCCTGGCGTTCGAAATGGGACACACGATAGGGTCGCCGTCTGATAGGAATAGCATCTGCGGTATGTATTTGATGACTTACGAGAGACGTTTGACCGAGAGGGTGCTCATCGAAGTCGAAGATATCCCTATAGGTCGTTAGGAGGTGGTCGAGTTCCGTGGCTTGACAAGTCGGAAGATCAGGGGCAATCATCGTGGTAATTTCGTCGGGGAGTGGACTTGCCGGACCGCTTGCGAGAAAGGACGAACAAGTGTCCGCGTCTAGTGCCGCGACGTCGCATTCATCAAGCGCAGACACGTTGGCCACTGAGATGCCTTGGGAGAGCGGGAGTCGAGTTGCTGAAGTTCAGAATTGGGAGCTGGACGTGGTTGTCGACAACAGTCACGAGGGTGCGTGGCACAGCAATATTTCTGGCCAACACTACTTCAACTAGTGGAGACACTATGTAGTCGCCGTCTGGATCTGGGGATGCCATCGTCAAAGCAACACACGTGGCGGCTTGCGGTGCCAACCGAACATAATCGACAGAGCGTAAGCGGTGTGACGGTAAATCTGGAACATCCGCCAGTTGAGGAAGCTGAAGTTGAAGGACGCCGGTTGCACAGTCAATGAGAGCGGCATGGGCCGACAAGAAATCAAGTCCGAGAATGACGACGTTGGGGCATTGCTCGAGAACCGTAAACAAAACAGATGTATGGTGACCGGCGATGGTGATGCGAGCTGTGCACATTCCGATGACAACGGGACTTCTTCCATCAGCGACGCGAATAATACCAGTAGCGGCGGGGGTAAGTACTTTCATAAGCCGACGACGAAGGTGATTACTCATCACGGATATTTGTGCCCCAGTATCGACGAGTGCGGGAACAGTTAACTCGTCAACGTCAACGTCGATCAAGTTTCGTCGCGTCGACAATACGAGGAGAGGCTTTGAGGTGAAAGTCGAAGATGCAGTGTCACCTCTAAGAGCTGCATCCCTTAGTTTCCCTGTTGAAGGTTGAGCGGCGATGTCGGACGTCGTCGTAGAGGCGAAGGAGACGACGGCCGACGCGCTGGCGGCGAACGGGACTGATGACCTCGGGGCGACTGGGAACGGCTGTGCGGCGTAGGGGTGGCATCGACGTTGTACGGCTCAAAAGGCTGGAAGCGGCGGTAGCTATCACGGGTTGTATGGTTGGTATGGCTGAGCGGGCTGAAAACGGCGGTAGTTGACGGTGCGGCTAGCAGTGTCATCCCGGGTTAACGGCGACACCAAGCGGTTGTTTCAATGGAGCGCGACGTAACCGATACGGCGTCAGTGGAAGCAAATCGGCCGATCATCGGCCGTCCGCCATTCAGCCGGATTACGAGAGCGCGGATAAAACCGTTGTTCCTGGGGCAGTGATCTCTGGCGAGGCGGCGACCTAGGGCGAAAGTCAGTTGTCCGAGACTGAGCAACGGTGCAGACGGCGAAACCCAAGTTGCCGAGTTCCTCCCGCACAATGGACTGGACCAGGGAAACGGCCGGCACGTGAAAATCGCCGTGGCTGTTGTTGGGGAGAGCAGGAGCAATAGCTTCGATTTCCCGACGGACGATTCGTATAATTTCCGACGGTGGCGATGACTGTAGACAACAGGCCTGTCCGTCTTCGCATGATGACGTCGGGGTTCGGTAGCCGAGCTTTCAGTAGCCGAGCGAATGACTTCGCAATACGCCGACTTTTGGCCTGCTCAAAACGCCGGCATTCTTCAATAATTTCGTCGACGGTCGCACAATTTCGGCACAGTAATAGGTTGAACGCATCGTCTGCGATTCCCTTAAGTACGTGGCCAACCTTGTCCGACTCCATCATGTCCATGTCCACTTTACGGCAAAGAGCCAAGACGTCCTGAATGTAGGATATGTATGGTTCAGTGGACGTCTGAGCGCGGATGGATAGCTCTTGCGTTGCGGCCGCCTTTCGACCTATGGGCTTCCCAAACAAGGCAATAAGTTTTGTTTTGAAAGTGTCCCAACTTCCAATCTCTGTCTCATGGTTATCGAACCACACCTTTGCCGTTCCTTTGAGGTAAAACAGCACGTTCGCCAGCATCATCGTCGGGTCCCAACGATTGACCTCACTGATGCGTTCATAATTGGCAATCCAATCTTCAACGTCAACTTCATTCGTACCGCAGAACGTTCCCGGGTCTTTAGGGTGCGTAACGACGATCGTTGACGTTGTGATCAGCGCTGGTGCAGGCGTCGCACTGGCCGGCGCAGGCGGCGTGGTCGTGGTCTCGTCTGTCATAATGATGACCCCGACTCGACGACCACTGCGCAGCTTCGTTGTACAGCGCTTCTTCTGGTACCCAGCACTTCCACCAAATTGTCAAGGGGATTCACAAGTACACGGAAGAGACAATATTTATAGGCTGCTGCTACCAGAGAATGGCTGACAGCATCTCACGCAGGATGTCCCGTCTTCTTCCTCTTTGCGTAGCACAGCGGTCCTTTAATGGCAGGCTCATACGCAATGCCTCGTAACAATATATTCACCTGGATGTAGACATTCAAGCTCATGCAATTCCCTCAGAAGTCTATACAATTCTTTGTAATTATTGTTTTGTTCAAAGGCCAATATTGATGATTCTTCAATAGCTATCATTTTAGCTTCCTGTTTGATTAATTACCACACAGCAAAAAGCGGCAAGTCCTTGCGGCATGACAGATGAGCTATAAGCTCAGTAACACGCTTTGAGAAGCACTCACGCGAAAGTAGTTGGTTATTAAATTTCCACAACTCCCAGCATATACGCCGGCTTTGATATCGACAACTACCAAAAGATGCTGAGACTAGGCGATGGTCACTAAAGAACACAGGGTGCACAGTGTAAACATGAATAAGAGATAGGACGCTGAGCGAAACGTACATTCGATCAAGCCTTGCATGCGAGATACCTTGTAAATGCGTGTAGCGACACCCCGCTTTTTGATGTTGCCCAGTGTCCACAAGCTGATATCACAAATCAGGCGTTGCAACGCATCACCACTTGGATCAAGTGTCAGCCTCAATGACGTACGATCTTGCACATTACATACACAATTAAAGTCCCCAAAAAGGACCAATGCACGATCAGTAGACAAATGATGTTCTAGAGATAAAAAGAAACACTCTCGTTTACGTAGCTTGTTCGGGGCATAAACACACGCAAATCTAAAGCTAATACCACTGATCTCAATATCACACTATATTAGGCGCCCTTCCCTATCTGTAAACAAATGTAGCACATCACATTGTAATTGTCTTCTAACGAATAACATACAACCAGCGGAATCTCCTATTGCATAGCTTACACAAACATTTATAGTCAGAGCAACACTAGGTGTCCAATCGTATTCACCCGTGTTGGTATTCGAGTCGGACGATCTCGGCGTAGCTCGGAGGCAAATCTCGAAGGAACTTCTTCCGGTAATGCAGACGCTCGACGAACTCGTTGACTAGCTTTCCGGGGAATCCCCTTCTTCCGCAGACGCTCGGTCTTCACATTACATCACTTCACCGGTGCGGAATGAACTCCTGAATTCTCGAATTCCACTAAACGATTCTCGCACGACGGTTATATAGCTTCCACAGGCGTTCTCGAACATTCTTATCGGTGTCGTGATCTCGTAGCATGGCCAAAGCTTGGGAAGCTTCTAATCTTTTCTCGTACCTTCGACCGCCGCTGCCGGAGCATTCTCGAGGGGGGGGGGTGATGACTCATCCTGTTGGTGTATGCACACGCGGTAGTAATGTCTGTCGACTCGCCGGGTGAGAAGGTGTCTCGGCGCGCGCGTGTGCTCTCTCTCTGTCTCTCTCTCTCCGGTTAACGTCGCTTCGTCGAGTCTCTTCCAGACGTTTCGGCGCCGTTGTTAGCGTTGTTGTTTGAGGCATATGCGCTCTCCCCCTCTGTTGAAGTTGCCGCGGGGCCGGCGTGTTCTTTCGCGGGCTTGCGTGACACTCGGCGCGCGCTTGGATTACGGGCTCTTTTGTGACAGTACCAAAATACTATAAGTGTACCTTCAGGAGCGCACGGCAATGAATGATGTGCTGTCTATGACGTAATGGGAATCGAAGGCGTTTTCCTGACCGGTGCATGTGATAAATAAAAGAGACGCAATTCTTTAAGCTTGCATGAGTAAGCATTTTCATTTGATGCGCGAGAAAAGTAATTCAACAGAAATTAATAACAGGAAGAGCGGAGAGGTCGCCTTTGATGTGGCTGATATATGTCCCCCATTGCCCTCCCACGCATGTCGAGTACAAAGGGGCGCGATCGGAAATCGCTGTTCAAAACGCGCTCTGTTCAGTTGTTGCAACCTCTGTAAGTGGCACTATGGAAAATTTGTGAGAACGGGAGGGAGAGAGCAGCCAATCGGCAAGCGGTGAACCATCCGTAGCAGCAGCCGCCGTTTGGATTCAATCCAATTCACCATATTGCCATGCCAAGCAGATCTCGAAGCGAGCGGATTACCGCTCGAACTTCACATCACTCGTTGCGTTTTGCTCTTAGCAGAAGACCTGCTCGTAATCAAAATAATAGACAGGAGGGTGTCGTCATTTGGACGTCACCAAAAAAACGACCTACTCCCCGGACGGAGTTCACCACTCTCTCCCTCCCGTTGCCACAAATTTTGCATACTCCCACTTTGTGACGTTGCAGTGACTGAACAGAACACGAAACGAACAAAGATCTCCGATCGTGCTCAAGGTGTCCTCACCATCGACAACTCGTCTTTATGTCCACTGCTGGACGAAAGCCCCTTCAAACGATCTGCTAACACTGTTTTTGCCGACTCCGCTAACCTTGCGCAAATGTGCTAATCTCATCGCACCAACAAATCTTCTGCCATGCTCGACTACGTTTCCTCTCCCTTATTAGTACTCGTTTTTTTTTATTTAAATGGGCCACTGGTGATCTACGCATTAAATGACACGCCCTGCACCACTCTTTTCTGGGTTTGGAAAACGTTAGGCTTAACATTTTCCGCTCCATCGTTCTTTGTGCGGTCCTTAACTTGTCCTCGAGCTACTTTGTTAACCTCCAAGTTTCCGCTCCATATGCTGGCATCGGTAGAATGCAATGATTGTACACTTTTCTTTTAAACGATAGTGGTAAGCTCCCAGTCAGGATTTCGTTATGGCTGCCGTATGCACTCCAACCAAATTTTATTCTTATATAAATTTCCTTCTCATAATCTGGGTCCCCTGTGAGTAATTGACCTAGATAAACGTATGCCTTTACAGACTCCAGAGGCTGACTGACAATCCTGAATTCTTGTTTCTTTGCCAGGCTATTGAACATTATCTTTGTCTTCTGCATATTAATCTTCGACACCACCCTTACAATTTCTCGGTTAAGGTCCTCAATCACTTGTTGAAATTCGTGCCCCTTGTTGCAGAATAGGATAATGTCATCTGCTAACCGAAGGTTGCTGAGATATTCGCCGTTGATCCTCACTCCTAAGCCTTCCCAGTCTAAGAGCTTGAATACTTATTCTAAGGATGCAATAAATAGCATAGGAGAGGTTGTGTCTCCTAGCCTGACCCCTTTCTTGATAAGTAACTTTCTACTTTTCTTGGGAGAACCAAAGTAGCTGTGCAATCCTTATAGATATTTGCGAAGACATTCACATATACCTTAAGAACTCCTTGATTACGCAGTGCCTCTATGACTGCTGGTGTCTCTACCAAATCAAATGCCTTTTCATAATCTATATGAAAGCCGTATAGAGATGTTGGTTGTACTCCGCAAATTTGTCTATTACCTGATTGATGACATGGATATGATCCATCGTAGAATATCCCTTCCTGAGGCCAGCCTGTTGTCTTGGTTGACTGAAGTCAAGTGTTGCCCTGATTCTATTGGAAATTATTTTGGTGAATATTTTATACAATACTGAAAGCAAGCTAATGGCTCTATAATTCTTCAATTCTTTAACGTGTCCCTTCTTATTGATCAGTATAGTGCTGGCGTTCTTCCAGCTCTCGGGTACACTTGAAATCGTAAGTTTTAATGAGTCGTGAGTCGTAATGTTATAAGCCTATCATTAATGTTGCGTCACTAGGTGCATGCACGGTTCGTATAGGCTTAGCTCAGGCTTACTTCATTATCCACGCAAAGCCCTACAGTCACCCACACAGAAGTGTGAAGTTCAAGTAGGCGAGATTGCTCATGGACAATGCCACAAGGACGCTACTGCAGTTTCTGCAAGGCGCAATCGAGCACACATTTATTTAACGACATTAATATGCCATGTGGCAACATTTGCAAAAAAAAAAGATTTTGGTGTGTACTTTAATGAACCCCACATGGTCAAAATTATTCAAGAGCCCTCCCCTATACGCCGTTTCTCGTAAGGTCAGGGGTATGCAAATTGATCATTCACCGTCGCGGAATGCCCATGAGCACTGTTCTATCCTGTAACTCACCCAAATTATTCAAAATTGTTTATTCTTATTATTATTAATTACAGCAACGGAATGCATTGCCGTATTGAAGATTTTCAAACAGCGCGAAAATTGCCATCGCTTCCCGAGGTATATGCCTTCATTCGAAAGGTTAATTAATAGCATCGAGGAAAATGGACGACATTCAAACATGCAACTGCGTGAACTGCAATTCTGAATGGAGCTTGTCCGTGTAGAAGAATGTTGTTGTTCGTTGCTACTATATATATGCTCTTGAGTTTAAAAAAAAAATGTGACTGATTGAAACTGCTACTGTTGCTATGGCAGCTGCCATAATTGCTCGCCCGATTTCTCCAGGCGCCTCGGTGAGCCTCAGAATCATAAAATATGTAATTCGTAGAAAAGAGACAAACCAAAATAATTGTGCTGAGGCCACATTAAAATTTCCACACTAGCTATCCTGGAATTCAGAGATTACTCAGGGAAACAATTTAAACGCTGGGCTTAAAAACTATAAGGAAATATACTGAAATCCTTCATTACAGGGAAATAGCGCGTAAAAAAACGAGACAAGACGGACAGGACAGGACAGGCGCTTTACAGACAGCGCCGGTGCTGTCCGTCATTCTTGTCTTGTTTTTTATTTCGCGCAGTTTCGCCGTCATTAAGCCACGCCAACAAGCACACGTTCAGACCATTTTTAAATATTGAAATCCGTAAAGTATACGACGCTAATGCATAGAGTGCAGCGGTTTGCACCCGAAATTAGAGCGGGATCTTTTTATTTTCTCCCCGAGTAAGTAACCTTCTTCCACAAAATAAACACGAATAAAGTTTGAATGCATTACCACCCTTAACCAATGTAGTTTCTCTCTATGGTGTTCCGTTAACGCCAACGACCACGCGGCAATAAAAACCACCGGCGCTTCGGCCTAAAAACATAGAAATAAAGTTGAGATAGAGAGAGCTAAAAAATATGAAGGAAAGGCTAGTTGGGCATAGACCCTTTACCATTAAGCAGGGGCGATATCAGGGGAGGTTGGCGTGCCGAGGCTAGCTTTTTTTCCTTCCTACACAGTGGGGTCAACACAGGTGCATCTGGTCTATTCTATTCCGCCACCTGACATCAATGCGATGCGTACTAACACCGAAAGCTTCATGAGCCTAGGTATTCACAACACCCTAGAGGAAGTCATTGAAGCGCAGCAGACGGCGCAGCTTGCTAGACTTTCGTCCACCTTCGCGGGGCGAAAAATCCTTGAAGGCGTCAACATCAATCCCATTTTTGCGATGGAACGCAACACGCAGCTGCCAAATCACACGAGATCTTACATTGGGTCTCTCCACTGCCGAGGAAAGTACACCCACAACACAATACAGGCAGAAGGTTGGCTAGGGCCTCTGCAC
This sequence comes from Dermacentor silvarum, assembly GCF_013339745.2. Taxonomy (NCBI): domain Eukaryota; kingdom Metazoa; phylum Arthropoda; class Arachnida; order Ixodida; family Ixodidae; genus Dermacentor; species Dermacentor silvarum. The sequence continues at coordinate 158,445,075 of NC_051163.1, read as the reverse complement.
TCCTGACACACGCACACGCGTTGGACGCATGTTTCGTCGATGCCGCTCAATACGAGCGTTCCGCTAGCAGCACCTCCCACTTTGCGGCCGTCTCCGTTGACACCAAGGGCCGGGTACTTTCGGCCGCATCAATCATTACCTCGTCGCCCGGTAAGGCAGAACATCTAGCCCTAGCATTAGCGCTGTTAGATACAAGCAAAACGGAAGTCTACACAGACTCGAGATCGGCAGCCAGAGCATTCGCATCTGGGGCCGTCTGTAACGAAGTCGCCAAGATACTCGAAGGAAAAGTACTTGTTCATCACACCATCACCTGGTTCCCGGCCCATCATAGGGTCGAAAGTAGGGGGGCTTGTCAACGCCAACGAATTGGCCCATGCTCAGGCGCGAGGTCTCGCTTGCCGCGCCGGCCTATCTGGGGCCGGTGCACCGGGCGGGGCCCGCGACGGTTCTGGTCCGATCGTGGCGGAGACGGAACCCTCCCGCTTTAGGGACATACTCTCCACCTTTAACGAAGTCACAAAGCATTATCAACTTGCTCGCAGGGCTTTTCCGTCGCCCCACCGAAATCTATCACGGCCTCAATCGGTTACGCTTAGGTTATTGCAAACGCACTCGTATCCCAGCCTCTCGATCTATAGTCGTTTCGTGGAGGTCTCCCCTTCGTGTCCCGACTGCGGTGGATACAGCGATTTTAACCATATGCTCTGGGAGTGCCCCTCTTTACAGTACCACACGGATCAAGGGATCTCGCAAGACTCATTTTATTTACTGATCAAGAGTCATGACTGGTTCCATCAACTCAAGGCAGTCCAGAAAACCCACGATGCGGCGGTGAGGCTTGGCCTTCCCGTCCCGACGTGGGAGCGGCCCGCGGTCCTTCCTCCATGACAACGAGGGGTGACTACTTCAGGACGTTAATAAAATTTACTACCTACCTACCTACCTACCTACCTACCTACCTGACATCAATGCTTGTACCCACAATCGGTACACGTACAGCTACACGTTTGAATACCAATCGGTACGTTACTACCTTCTTGCCAAGGCTCTTCCCTCACCCTCCTCTCCACATTCAAACCACCGCATAGAAACCCGTTAAACACTACAAAGGCTACGCTGCAAAAAAAAAAAATTGCCTATTAATGCTAAACCTCAGACTGCGGTTGCATTTATTAGTCTTGTAATGTTTTAAGCACTTTCGGTTTTCTCCAATTCCTTAGTTGTTAGCATCCGGTCTATTCTATTCCGCCACCTGAAATCAATGCTTGTACCCACCAATCGGTACATTACTACTTTCTTGCCAAGCCTCTTCCCTCACCCTCCTCTCCACATTCAAACCACAGCACAGAAAATCCCTTAAACACTACAAAGGCTACGCTGCAAAACAAAAAAAAAATGCCTAATAATGCTAAACCTGGGACTGCCGTTGCATTTATTAGTTTTGTAATGTTTTAAGCACTTTCGGTTTTCTCCAATTCCTTAGTTGTTTTGCAGAGCAGCCAACTTAAGCTTGCCCAAGAACGTTGCATTCTTCAAAATGTTGTATTTACATGCTTGTCTTATGGAGATCTTCGCTTTTTATATTACTCCTATGCATATTTGTGCTTTCAACTATTAACAGCGGAGCTGTTATAGCCGACCGTCAGTCCGTGCAGGGCGAACAGAAAATGTGGGCCGATCCTGGCGGTAGTGCAGAATTGCTCCAAGCGCCATGGCACGTACACCTGTGAACTAGCGAAGGTGTTTAAGTCTAGTCCAAATACGTGGCTAATACCTTGCGACAGCCAATCAATAGCTAATCGATAATCAATAAATTCCGGGAAATGCTGGGGATGACTTGGTAGTGCTTAGCCTAGCCTAAATACGTGGCCAATACCTTGCAATAGCAAATAAATAGCTAATCGATCAATAATCAATAAATTCCTGAAAAGGCTGGGGATGACTTGGTAGTGCTTAGCCTAGCCCAAATACGTGGCCAATACCTTGCGATGGCCAATCAATGGGTAATCGATTATCTATCAATTATCAATAAATTCCGGCAAATGCTGGGTATGACTTGGTAGTGCTAGGTGCCGATCGGCTCCGTTGTTTCTTTAGCCGTGCGCCACTAGAGCACGATACGCTAAATTTTGAATTATTTCGATTTATTCTTACTGCAGAAAAGGTACATTTATTCTAATGATAGGAAACTGAAGCATACATTTTTCTACATAACCTCCCTGCACTTCAATGCACTTTGCCCAATGTTTCACAAGTTTTTTGATTCCGTTGGAAAAAAAGTTTTTTTGGTTGCACAGGTGCAACCAATTTTGCGCCGCATCAATGACTTCTGCATTGGTTGCAGATCTTCTACCCTTGATCAGTTCCTTCAATGGGCCAAACTTATGAAAATCGCTTGGAGCCAGGTCCCGACTGTGTGGCGGGTGTTCCAGCAATTCGAATCCCAACTGATTTATTGTTTCAGCCATCTGTTGTGCAGAATGTGGCCGAGCGTTATCTTGCTGCAGGATGACACCTTTTCGCAGTTTTCCACGACGTTTGGATCTGATTGCAGTTTTCAGTTTAGTTCGCAACACATCACAATAGTTCTCTATGTTCAAAGTTGCGCCTCTTGAGGTGAAATGGGACGTCAAAGTAAGGTCAAAAGTGAAACCTGCAATCAGTACCAAACGTCGCGGAAAACTGCAAAAAGGTGTCATCCTGCAGCAAGATAACGCTCGGCCACATTCTGCCAAACGGATGCCCCAAACAATAAAGGAGTTGGGATTCGATTTGCTGGAACACCCGCCATACAGTGCAGGCCTGGCTCCAAGCGGTTTTCATGTTTGGACTATTGAAGGAAGTGCTCAGGGGAAGAAGATTTCAAACCGATACAGAAGTCATTGATGCGGTGCAAAATTGGTTACAGGTGCAACCAAAAAACTTGTGAAACGTTGGGCAAAGTGCGTTGAAGTGCAGGGAGGTTATGAAGAAAAATAATGCATGTTTCAGTTTTCTATCTTTAGAATAAAAGTACCTTTTCTCAAAAGTTCTTTTACTTTTTGACTTCCCCTCGTATAGTGGCATCAAAGACTACTTCCAAATACTAAATTACCGCCGCCTGTAGTGGCACCCAGCGCGTCTCGAACAAACATGTTGTTGCTCCAAGCTTTTTTCATAGCAAACGCAGTAGTACAGCGATGAAATAACAAAGGCAGTTAAGACAAACATTAACGCACATTACATCAAAAGCTGTTTTCGCAACGCTTAATCAATAAATCAATAAAGGTGTCATCCTGCAGCAAGATAACGCTCGGCCACATTCTGCCAAACGGATGCCCCAAACAATAAAGGAGTTGGGATTCGATTTGCTGGAACACCCGCCATACAGTCCAGGCCTGGCTCCAAGCGGTTTTCATGTTTGGACTATTGAAGGAAGTGCTCAGGGGAAGAAGATTTGCACCCAGCGCGTCTCGAAACAAACATGTTGTGGCTCCAAGCTTCTTTTAGATCAAACGCAGTAGTACAGCGATGAAATAATAAAGGCAGCTTAGACAAACATTACCGCACATTGCATCAAAAGCTGTTTTCGCAACGCTCAATCAATAAATCAATAAAGGTGTCATCCTGCAGCAATAATCAATCAATAATCAATGAATATGGATGTGGGGCATGCTAGTACCTCTGTAGCTCGGAAGGAATGACGATTGGCCTGCAGGTTTATAGCAGCACATTGGTGAAGCACAGTTGAGTGTTGGCGACTTAGTTTATGCAAACAAAGGCCTCTCGAAAGTCTTGCACGTATGAGGTGCAATGGTTTGCCAGCAATGAATCGGATGAAGAAAGTGAAGGGATCGCGGAACCAATACCATCACCCGTAAGTATGTCAACCCCAGTAGAGTCACTCAAACAGGTCATCTGCAGCAAAGCTCTCGGTGATAAGTACTTTTCTGCTTTGAGCAATCTGGAAGGCGAGATTACTGTGTTGGTATTCAATAAGCCAAGGAAGCTTAACGAACACATTGGAAAACAAATGTTCTTGCAATAGCTTATTCTTACTTGATCACTTTTATGAACGCTCAACTATAACGAACGCATCCTGCATGACCGTGAATATTATAAGTCGACTCAACTGTACATTGCTTCATTTTGTCAGCAAACACAGTCTCCAAAATGGTTAAACATATCGAAATGTTTCACTTTGGCTCTGTTCACATTTTGCCAATCAAGACTGATGCAAGCACATACCACTTAAGACACGTTCCAGTATACAGGGAACACTTTTGATGACGCAAGCACAACAAAAGATTTACATGTTTATTGTACAACAATCAGGCAGGGCATACTGAAGAAGAAACATAAATGACAACATGCACAAAAAAGGGGGTAGACAAATGGGCAACACT